>NC_056745.1:1361891374-1361993874 GCF_019279795.1 Protopterus annectens
ATTCCACCTGCTAACTCTAACTTGGGCATTTCACTTTCTCTCTCACAAACATACCACACCCCTCAAGGCCTCAACCTTAGTGCAAGAAATCTGGACAAAGCCTAAAATAAATAGGGACAGATTATAAATATGGCTCTCAGAAACTTAGAAAATTGCAAGAGTAACAGGATTTGTGTTAGTATGCATTTTCTAAATGACATGACATCTAAAACTGAAATGTCTCATTTAGCAACTTCAATCCTTTTAGGAGGAATATGGGGCAAAAATCTGGACAGCTGAGGAGTATGCTACCTCCCTCTTATACACACACCAAATAATTCTGGTCAGACTTGAATTAGTTCTGGGAAGGTTGCACTGAACGGCACCGTGCTTGAGCTGAAGTGGGTGAAATCCTGGTAGCCAGTGATAACTGATCTGCAGCTCAGCAATGTGGAGCATTAAAGCATTTTTAGCAGAGCATTGTTTCATCACTACCTATTGTGTTTGCACATAAGCTGTAGTTATTTTAAACATTTGCCTTTTTTGATTACTGCAGAGTACATTTACCCACCAGAGCTATTGTGTTTTGACTTCAGTGTGGAGCTAGTTGTTGCAGGGCTTGGCTTTTAAGTAAGGTAGCAATGCTTATTTACCATATACCATTAAAGCCACCCAACTACAAGTGTACTAACACACAGACACTGCTATAAGACACTGGTCTGCAATAAAATGTAATGAGCTTCTGAAAATACTGTAATCCTGTCCTTTTATTACAATGAATATAAAATACTTCGAAATAAGGTAAAAAAGCTTATAATCTTCGACCGACAAAACTACTTTTCCACACTTCAAAACAATAATAAAATCAAACCCTCAGAAATTTTGGAACGGTATCTCTACTCTACTTAACCCCAGCAAACCAGATACCCCTACCCCAGACCCAAACGCTCCTAACCAAGACTTGGCTACCCAATTTAACTTTTCATTGAATCCATTTCCAAATTAACGTCATCTTTCTCTAACACCACTACATTCTCCAAAAATCCTTACCATCCCCAACCATCTCTACCCTACTCTGCTACTACTTCCTCATTCCCATCTACTAACTCCCATCCCTCCACTCCTCCTACTCCTACTACTTCATCAGCTTCATCTGCCCCTAATTCTCCCTCTTCACACTCCTTTTTTCTCATTTAAACCTATACCCACTTCTACTATAAAGAAACTCCTTATGAAACTGAAGCCATGCACCAATGCTCCTGATAACATCCCTTCTTACTTTCTTAGCAAAGCTGCTGAAGCAATCGCCTACCCTATTAGCATTTTAATCAACCGCTCTATCCAAGAATGTATAGTACCCCAAGTCTGGAAAAGGGCCTTTATCATACCTCTACATAAAGGTGGCAACAACAACAATGTTACTAATTTCCGCCCCATCGCTATTCTGTCCCCCATCTCTAAACTCCTAGAAAAGTGTATCCAACTACAACTCCTTCCACATCTCTTAGATAATCATCTACTAACTCCCGCACATGGATTCAGACCACATCATAGCACTATGACCGCCCTCCTCTCCTTCCTTGAAACTGTAAATAAAGCCGGCGACTCTGGCCAAATTGCTTCTACCCTACTACTCGACCTCTCTAAGGCCTTTGACACACTCTCACAGCCTGCTACTAACTAAACTTTCTAAACTTAACCTATCTCCCTCCTCATTGAACTGGTTCTCCAGCTACTTATCTAACAGATCTCAAGCAGTCAAATGGAAAAAGGTCACCTCCTCATTTCTAAATACTCCTACTGGGGTACCCCAGGGCTCTATACTGGGTCCCCTTCTCTTCAATATATTTATAAATGATTTCCGCAACTCTATCCCATTCTCAGACATCATCCAATATGCCGATGATTCTGCTATTATCTGCTGCCACCTCTATCCTCACTCCTAAAACTGACTCAAGATGCTTTTACAACAACTGAGCAATGGATGAAAAGGAATCACCTAGCACTCAATGCCTCTAAAACCAAATTAATGTTATTCACCCCCTCTAAGGCAACTTCTTTCAATATAAACACATTCCACATCTCTAGACAAAATAATCTAACCCTGGAACTGGTGTCCGAGACCAAGTTACTTGGGGTCCAAATTGATAACCAGCTCAAATTCAACTCCCACCTACAGTTAAATATCAAGAAAACCCATCAAAAACTAGGTATGCTTTACCGACAAAATCATTACCTTACACCTGCTACCAAAATCACCCTCTCTACCTCATTTCTTATCCCCTCCCTTCTCTATGGAGCTCCACTCCTAACTAATCTACAGACCTCTCTAAAAAACACAACTTTCCTCTTGCTACAACAAAATTGCCAAGTTCGCTACCAACCACAAGTCCTCCACCTACCACTGTTCCTCTCTCCAAAAACTAAAATGGCTAGAGCTACCCAGTTATCTCACATATACTCAACGAAATCTTGCACATAAGCTCATTTTCAACCCCTCCCTTTGTCCCTCCCTTTCATCAGCCTTTAAAATGCACCTTCCTGCTAGAGTATTAAGGTCCAACAATCAAAATCTATTAGAAGTATATAAACCAACTCATCCCCCAGGCAAAAATCTTCTGTCTTATGGCCTTGCATGCCTTTGGAACTCCCTACCACCTTCCATTCGTACCACCCCCAACCATTTTATATTTAAAAGATTTCTTCACTCACATCTAGTATCCCAGTGGGAATGCTCTTGCTCCCACCCCACATAACTAACACTTGCAAACTCCA
This sequence comes from Protopterus annectens, assembly GCF_019279795.1. Taxonomy (NCBI): domain Eukaryota; kingdom Metazoa; phylum Chordata; order Ceratodontiformes; family Protopteridae; genus Protopterus; species Protopterus annectens. The sequence goes on from NC_056745.1 coordinate 1,361,894,129, forward strand.
TCTTCTTTCTTCCTCTGTTTCCTCCTGCAACTTTCCTAATTACCCACCCTAACTCATACATATTATTATTCCTACAATAATCGGAAAGAATATACTAGGCCACACTTCCTAAGTATTGCTTCCCTAATACGTTATTACTTCTCAGTACTTTTGTGCATTGCTTCCTAATATGTTATTATTCCTCAGTATTGTCATGAAATGCTTCCAAATATGTTGTTATTTCTCAGTGCTTTTGTGCTAAATTTCCCTTTAGTCTGTATTACCTATTAATTTCATCACTAGATTGTACTCACTCTAGTTTTTGTTGTATTATTTGCAAATTGTTATTTCTTGTATGATTAACTTCTGTGTAATTGTATAATTTGTATATCTATTAATAACCTACTTAGTTTTGGAGCTTTTCTCCCAGGACTCCATTGAAAACGGGTTCATTTGGCCCAATGGACTATCCTGGCAAACCAACTGCAAATAAAATAAATAAATAAAATACTGTCATATGCATTTCAATACCCAAGGCTTATACATTATCTAGTCATGTAAATATTCTCTGCATGGCAACAATGAAAAGGCTTTCAATGCTGGTAATTCTTTAACAATATACTTACTAAAGCTTACTTGCATCTTACAATGTCCGACAAGCTTACTAAAGCTTACTTGCATCTTACAATCTCAGACAAGCTTACCTGATGTTCATTAAACCATGGCTACTTAAACAGAGCAACAGGGCACTGTGACAGCATACAGTTCCTGAATAAGAAGCATAAATCAACAGTACAAAAATCTGATAGAAAACCAGAACATTTTGCAAAATCAAGGACAGATGAAAAGCCACGGTCGTATTTGTGATCTACTTTGGATGGGGGAATACTCTGCACACTTACACTGCATAACTGCTCCTTGCCTTCCATGGACACATCCAGAGCCACTACAATGGGGAGTGGGGTGCAATAAGTATGTCACAATTTGAAATGTCTCTGGCTGACAGTGATGGATCTGACACTCATACCTCTCAACTTCAGAGCAAGAAATCTGGACAAAGCCATACATAGAACTAGAAGTGGGACACAAGCCCAAAAATAAGGCCAATTTTTAAATATTGCTCTTATAACTTAAATAGAACAGGTAGATCTTGCATTAGTACAAATTTTCTGAAGGGTATGAAATCTGAAACTCAAATGTCTGCCATTATTTTCTAACTTCAATCTTTAATGACTTGCCACTAATTTGCCAGAAAACCACAATTTTATGAAAAACGGACCAAAATGTGATGCAAAAATACCTGTCAAAAAGGGACACCTTTTAATATTAACAGTTAACTTGAAGCAGCTAACAAAATAAGAGCATCCACATGCATTTCTGAAATAAAGGTAATCTATAAGTGATCATTACAGTTATATATAATTGTAAACCCTCCACATTTTCTTCCAAAATTGCCATTTTGGAGGAGGGATTATTAGGGAGAGCAACATTTTGAGCCAGAATTGGGGACAATTGAGATGTTTGGATATTCCTAATCTACAAAGTGATTTGCACGCATTACCTCTCAACCTCTTAATGCAGGAAATCTGAACAAGGCCAAATATATTGGGGAACATACAAACACTACTAAAAATTGCTCTTGTATAAACTTAAAGACAGTCTTGCATTAGCATGCATTTTTCTGAAGGTTATGACATCTGAAACTCAATGTCTGTCATTTAATGGCTTCATTCCTAAATGATTTGCTAGAAAACCACAAATTTGAGGAACAAACCAAAAATAAGCATCAAATATCTATTCATTCTGCAAAGATATGGACAACTGAGAGGTATAGTTCAACCGGGGCTGTCTGAGTTTGCTACCCCCCCCTCACAAAATCATGGTCAAATGGAGCCTCCCCCCTGCAGCCATTCCAATGTCCCATTCCTTGGTTATTTTGCCCCATTTATCATAAACACTAATGTGCATACTGCTTTACTTCTGCGATGATTTAGGATTTCATTTTAAAGTTTTATTTTGCATTTTACAGCACAAACCCTAATACATATCTGTTAAAGCAATGCAGTCTCACAATGAAAATAGACTAACATTAAAACTTCTCTGCTCTTGAAACTCACATGCATTGAAATAGCACTGAAACCCACTTTCAAAGAAAATACATTTTGCCAATGGCAAATATTAACTCTGGGCTGTCTTCAAAATCATAGGCCCCTCGAACATAACATACACGTGCTCTTTGATACACCTTCCTGACTGTATTACATTATATTCCTTGTACAATACAGTACAGTTGTTAGAGGGCATTTTAAATTTATTGTTTTGAACATTTTTCCAGTAAACAATGAAAGAAAAAGAATCCACCAATGACAAAACTGCCCAGTTCAGAACATTTCCATCATAAAAAGTCTACTCAAGTCCACCAGTATCAGTAAAAAATATACACAATCTCTGAAGTAGTAAACTCCACATTGAAAAAATTTGTAACTAATAAAGAGGTTGCTGCTAGCAAACACTTTATATGTCATTGTTTAATCTACAAATAAAGTGCCTGTTACCCTTGAAGAATAAATTGCTTTTGTTGAATGCAATAAAAAAATGAAAAGCTAGTAATACCGCAATAGGGAATGGATAGCAAACTGTTAACAGGTTCATAGTTACTAGGTATCTTTGCCAAAAAGACTGTAGCATCCACCCCCTTTACAACACAATACAGCATCAGCAATGCATTTACCTACTGTGGGAGTAGAACCCACAGCCTTCAGCATCTAAAGCAAGTACACTATCTGTTGTGCTATTAACAATGCAAGCAGACTAAACATAAGCAGCACTAAACTTTTGCTCCCCTGCAGCTCTCAGCTCCTTGTAAAATCTACTCGACACTCAGCTGTATCTCTGAACTTTTCAGCACAAGATATCTGGAAAAAGCCAAAATTTATTGTTGGGGGACAAAGGCCAAAACCAGGGACACATTTTAAACATTGCTTGTATAATGTTTGAAAGTTGCTAGAATAAAATGCTGCGTTACCACCATACATTTCACTGCCACGTCTTGAACCCAGGGGACCCCATGCAAAACAGTCAGAGCAACATACCACTATGCCAAATCAACTGTTTTGTGAAAGAGGAAGACTGAAACTTAAATAGCTACCATTTAGTGAATTCAGTTCTCACCATAGCACAGCTGTCAACCTCTTAGCACAAAATACCTGAACAAAGCCAATAATGGGTGACTACAACCACCAAACATTCAGTGAATTCAGTTCCCACCATAGCTCTCAACCTCTTAGCAAATAACACCCGGACAAAGCCAGTAATGGGAGAATATAGCCCCCAAACATATTCAGTGAATTCAGTTCTTACCATAACTCTCAACCCTAGCACAAAACCTGGATGAAGCCAATAATGGGGGGAATACAGTCCCAAACACTACCTAAACAAAGCCAATACTGGGTGAATACAGCCCCCAAACATATTCAGTGAATTCAGTTCTTACCATAACTCTCAACCCTAGCACAAAACCTGGACGAAGCCAATAATGGGGGGAATACAGTCCCAAACACAGGGATACATTTCAAATATCCATCTTGTACACTTAGAAAATTGCTAGAATAAAAGCTTTTGTTACCATGCACTTTCTGAAAAATATGAAGTCTGATGTTGAAGTGTGTCCATTTTTTTTTAACTTTTGTTAACCAGGAAAGTCTGACTTTGAAAAAAAAAAAGCTAATTTTTAGCAGAGGCCCAGGGAGAAACACTCCAGACAGCCAAGAATAAAATCAGAGAACATGTAGCTGTCAGGCAACAAGGACACAAATGCAGAAACCACAGATTTTATGAGGAACAGAAAAAGTATGAGGGAAAATCCTGCAACATTTTTACAAATGGTGGTGGGTAGGGAATTCAGGCTCTTGCCACTTGGGCCCAAGGTACAGGGTTCAAGCCTTATTCTCTACCCACCACCATGTACACCTGGGGCATTTCACACACACACACACACACACACACACACCTACCTGAAAGTGTCTCATCTTCTGTCTGTTTACTCCTGCTTGCTATTCCGTTTCAGGTCCTGCTTGTAAACCTGTCTGTGTGAGTTCCTGCTTGAATCATCCCGTCTGTGTGAGTTCCTGCTCACAAACCTCTAAATGAGAGTGATGATGTCAGCACGCCCGTGACTGGACTCTTAGCACGGACTTCTTTCTTCTTAAAGAAGAACGCACGTAAAAAAAAAAAAAAACTTTTTTTGAAATTATCTAGCCGATTCCAGGGGGGTGCAAGTGCACCCCCTTGCACCTGCCTGCGGGCGCCCTTGATTGTCAGATAAGTAAATACCAAGTTGGTGAGGTAATTATTTAAGAGTTGGCATAGGAAGAAGGCAAGCTGAAGAGTGGAAGTACTTTTTAAGGAAAGAATTGTCAGAGGAAACTTCTGGAGTTCTTGAATGCATACTGCCTAGCAGTTGGTCAACAACATGGATTCACACAAAAGTGGTTTTATTAGTCTATCCTAATCCAGTTTTATGACTGGGCCAGTGATAATATTGTCAAGGAACACGTAACAGTGACAGTATATCTGGACTTTATAAGTCCTTTGACTCCACATACCTTAGAAAACTGGTATAAAAATGTATAGGTAATGAATGAAGTGCTTATGGAACTAGTTATCTGAGAGAAGAGAGAAGGTAGCAGATAGGATACAACTTTTGGATGAGGTGCCACTAACTAAATGGACAGCACAAGGTTTGGGGTTGGTCTTTCTCTATTTAGTGTATTTCCATTATACATTATGTAGGAGAAGAAGAAGACTGAGGACTGATGGTCAATGTCCAAACTTAAGTTAGTGTAGTTTGTTGTAGGTACATCAACTCCAGTTGGGGCTCAACATAAAAATGCAAATTAAGGTGGTTTCTTGAGGATGCCTTAGGGGAAATTAAGTTTTAATGTGATTTTTTTTCTCTGCCTCTGTACAGTCATCCAGCCACACAGCTACTTTTGCAGGAGGCCAAGGATTTACCCCCTTCTCTGAGGTTTTACTATCTTGGAATTAGAATGTAAGTTAAGAGGTATGGGGAATGAAGGTTGTTTGTTAGCTCATCTTTATAAATTCTGATTCAGCCTTTAATATTTCAAACTAGGATGGGGAGTGGCCAAGATGCAGGCTAGTTAGCAGCACTTTTCTTGAGCTCTGACAGTCTTTATATTTACTGAAGGAAAATTTGAAAACCAGGACTAATTTCATCACAAAAATTAAAGGATATAATATTTAAATGTCACTGGTTTGTTTTATCAGAACAAAATTCCTTGTCAAAAACTTCATCAGAAAGACTACTGATACTGTCACAAGATGAGACATTCAAAATACAACTTTCAAGACCAGTCTTCAAAGAAGGACCTGCAGACCTTTTAAGTCAACATGTCTGAACTAACCCAAACATTTGATAAAATGGACAGTAAACTGGATTTGTATAAAGAAGAAACCTCCAGACAAATAGAGGTTTTAAAAGAAAATATGCAGCAACAAAAGATCCAAATAACTGGGATGGAAAATCATTAAATAACCTGGATGTGAGATTAACAGAACAAGAACTACAAGTGGAATTTCTTTTGAAGCAAAATACATCTTTAATAAATAAAGTGGATCTCAAGAACAGATCCAGGAGGAATAGTCTACGGATTTATGTTTTACCTGTAAATGTGGAGGCTCAAAACATGGCCAATTTCCTCACAACCTAGCTTCCCAAAGCTTTAAATCTGTAAGCAGCCTTTCCATATGGAATTGAGAGGGCACATCGGTCTTTCACTAAATTAACCATGTACAACAAGGATAAAACCAAACCAAGATCTGTCATAGTTGGTTTCTTCTCTTCAGAGGACAAAGAACTGGTTCTGAAGTCAGTATGGACCAATTCCCCAATTAAATATGACAACAACATTATTATGTTTGATAATGACTACTCTCCTACAGTGGCAGAAAAAAGGAAGGAATGTTTACCACTAATTAAGAGATGTAAACAACAACAATTAAAAGTTCATCTTTTATTATCAGCCAGACTTCGCATTTTTTCCCAGAAGGCATCAGAACCTTTGAAACCCTGGATACTGCAGTTTCTTTTCTTTCTAAATGCAACTTCCTAGATTAAACAGAAGAAATGGATTGTTTGGGACCAAGCCTCAAATGTCAAGCTGAGAATACCTGGCAGACAACAGGAAAGAAAATTAAAAAAAATGAAGGACAGATGACTTTCATTATTTTCTTGTTAAAATAAAATAGTTTTGCATTATGAAGCACCTGCAGTTTATGGACAGGGAAACATAAATCTTTTAAATTTACTTTTAAAAAAAAACAAATTTAAATTTTTTTGTCTTTTTTTTCCAAATTAAGTTGGTGTTTTTGGGTTTTAGTTTGGGTTAAACAATTTCCCAAGCTGGGGATTTTTGTCTTTTTTTCATCAAATTAAGTTTTCCCCCGGGTGCTTTGCTGGTAAAGGAAATTTTTAATCAAACTCCCCAAACCCCCCGTTATCTTAAAACAAATAAAATAAGTCGAAGGATTTTTTTAAAATCTTTTTACCAAAAACCCAAAAAAGCAAATATGTTATGTTTTTCGGGGATTAAAATACGATTTAAATTTGGGTTTCTTAAACCTTTTTTAAATTTTTAAATTTAACACCGTCTTTAAAAGTTTTTTTTAAAAATTTTTACCCCATTTAAAACCAAAATTGCCCTTTTTCCGAAAAATAAAAAGAATGGAAAAAACCCAGGCCCCTTATATAATTTTCTTAAAAAAAGTTTTAAATTTTTTTTAAATAGTTTAAAAGGCACTTGTCGGAATCCCATTTCTTTTTTAACCCCGCTTGTTAAAAGGGAAATGAGAAAACAAAACAAAGTTTTGTTTTTAAAAATTTTTTGTTAAATTTTAAAAAAAAATTTTTTTTAAAACAAATCTTGGGTTTTTAAACCCGGTTTTCCCTTTTAAAAAAACAGAAGCAGAATCCAGAAAAGGGGAACAAAGGAATTTAAACCATTTTTAAAAAAGTAATTTTTTTTTTAAATTTTAAAAAATAACCCTTCTTGAAGCTGGATTTACGTTTTTTGGGCAAAAAATTTTTAAAACCCAACCAATTAAAAAAACCCCCGTTTTTTCTATTAAAGTTTTAGGTATATATTTACCACAAAAAGTTTTGTTTTAAGATTAAATCTATTGGGAAATTTTTTTTTTTTGTTCCCTTTTAAAAAAAAAAAAGGGGGCCAAACTCGTTCCCAAAGTCAAAAAAACACTTTATTTTTTTTCAAACCTAACCTTTTTTTTTTTCCTTTTTTCTGAAACTTCAACCTGGGTTTTCCCTAACTAGACCTAGAATGTCAAAAAGACTGGTTGTCACTCACATACTAATAAGTTTTTTCATTTAATTTAAAGAAATTTACTTTTCATTACAAAATTAATGTTTAAAGATTTAATTTATGAAAACATCATCATATCTTCCTTTTCTTTCCCTTAACAGTCCCCGTTTCCATTTCTTTGTCCCCTTTATTTTTTGTAATTTGTCCCTTTTCCCTTAAAACCTTTTTGGTTTTTTTACCGGTACCATCCCTTTAAACCCTTTCCCCTAATAGATTTCCCCCAAAATTAAACCAATTTGCCCCTTTAGTTTTTCTAAATTAAAAAATCAGAAAGAAAAAAGCTTTTTACGTTTCATGATATTTTTGTTAAAAAACACTTTTTTATTAAAACAATTAATTGTTTAAAATTTTAAAAAAAAAAGTATAAAAAATTTTATTTGTGTAAAATTTTATTACACTCACTTCGATTAATTTTTATTTCTAATTTTTTTTATCTAAAGGTGATTAATTAAATTTTTTTCCTTTTAACGAAAAATCACATTTAAAAAACAATACATAAGGTCAACTTTTTAAAAAACTTTAACAAAAATAAACAAAAATAAAATTTTATGTAAACAGATTTTTTAAAAAAAAGCCTTTTGCTTTAATAAAAAAAATTGTAAATTACTGTTAATGATCAATTATGTGATCCAAATTTTATTGTTTAAAACTGTATTTTTGTTGGAAAAAATTTTAACCCAAAAATTTTTTTTTATATTTTTTAATTTCATAATTACACCCTCTTTTAACTTTAAAATTAATCTCATAGAAACCCCCTGATTAATTTTAAATTTTAATAAACAAAAAAATTTTAAAATAAATTATAAAACAATGGGGTTTTTACTTTTTTTTTTAAAAAGCGAAACGAAAAAAGGGGGTTTTAAAAAAGGGTAAATTTGATGAAACTCAAAAGACATAAAGGGATCCTATTTTAAGCATAATTGAGACAAAACTTTAAAGGAAACAATTAATTAAATTTTTTTATTAAAATTTTAACCTGCAAACCTTGTAACTAATTTGAAAATACAATTTTTTTTTTTTACTTTAAATTATCCTAAAAAAAAAATTTCTTTAAAAGGTAAAACGATAAATTTCTTTAAAATTTATCTTTTATCTAATTAGGGGTTTAATAAAGGATAAAATTATGTTTGTTTTTATATAAAAAAGTTTTGTTTTTTTTAAAAAAAACCCCCTAATATTGGGAGGGATTTTTACTGGATTTCCCCCCCCTTCAAAGAACAATTTAAAACCCATGGGTATAAATGGGGGGGAAATGGATAAAGGGACTCCCCTAAATTAATGGGTAACCCCTTTTCAAACTTTAAAAGACGTTCCCGTTATTACAATGTTTTATTTTTTTACCTGCCTAAGTATGTTAGTCAAACTTAAAGGAAACTAAAATTGTTTCTTTTTAATTCACAGCTGTACACAAACAAGAACTTTTATACATTATTCTTCCTAATGGAATACAAGTTCAATTAAATCTACATATAGCAGTATTTAAATATGAAGGTGATCTCAATTAATGTTAATGGGTTGAATAATAAATGTAAGAGACTAAGTTTATTTAAATATATTAAAACTATAAACCCACAATTAATATTTCTGCAAGACACACATTTATCAACTGAAGACCTTAATTTACTCAGCTTCAATGGTTTACAGTATTTATAAAGTTCATCACATAAGAAAAAAACAAGAGAGGTAATGATTTTATGGAAAAATTCTGTCATTATCAAGAGAAATCTGGGATGCTTTGTATGTCAACTATCTCAATAAATGGTAAACTGTATACTTTTATTAACTTTTATTGGATACCCAGCTTGAGTGCAAGTATAGTTAAACAACAGTTAGAAGAAGTAATCCAGCACTCCAAAAGGAACTTTAAAGTAGCTGGGGATTTCAGTTGTATACTAGATGATGTCACCTCACAGTAAGACGTTGTCCTGTTCGATTCTCAGCTAGAGCGTCTTCTGTGTGGAGACATGCGTGAATGGGCGTACTTTCGTTGAAGGTTGTGCGCCAGGGCCGGCAACTCAGCACGTAAAAATCTACTGCCAATCATTAGCGGACCTGAGTTCCGCTGTGGTGACCCCTAACCGGGAAAAGACAAAAGACACAACAGCAACAACTAGATGATAAAGACACTGTATAAATACCAGAAGGAAAACTGCAACATCAAAAACACTAGCAGAATTTGTTAAACTATATAATCTTAAAGATGTTAATGAACATGCAAAGATTCTCTGCATTATACATTTTTTTCACATAGGTATAACGCACACTCAAGAATAGATAGAGTATATATATATATATATATATATATATATATATATATATATATATATCAAAGGAAATAACCACCTTTCTTAGCGATGTTAAAGTAATCCCTTGTCCATTAACAGACCACAATGCAATTACTTTTGAAGTAGAAGTTCATAACAAACAAAAGGTGACAATCACTAGAATACCATCCGATATAACAAATCGAAAAGAGTTTAAAGAATTTTATATAAAAGAATTGCAACAATTTCTTGAATTAAACATAAATGAAGACACTTCGGAAATCTATGTATGGGATGCATTAAAAGCATACATATATGGAAGAACATTAACTTGGTACAAAAATAAAAGGAAGTAATGGGACAAGCAATTACCAGAACTTCACAAGAAAATAGATATTATTAAACTTAATAAACAAAAGGACATAGTCAATTAATTAATTATATTGCAATGAAAAATAAAGAATATACTGAAATATTACATCATAAAATAATGATAGAATTAGAAAAAAATCAAGCTTATTTCTTATTCAATGAACCCGAAGAATCAAAGGAAAATAACAAATAGAACTAATAAAGTTATTAAAATGAATCAAATAAAAGAAGTATATAATCCCAACATTAATAAGAAACTCTCAGACAGCATACTAGAAACATTTTAGTCACACTATCAAAAAATTAATACTAGCAACATAGAGATGAAATCGAAAGAAATAATAAGAAACTTCCTTCAGAATAATATAAACCTCAAGATACAGGTACAACAGAGTAGACACACTGACAAGCAGATAACAATGTCCGAGTTGCAGAATCAAATTAAAAAACTGAAACCCAATAAAGCACCAGGAAATGACAACACAACACTAGAAATGTATAAGCTATTGCCCAAAGAAGCTAAACAGTTATTATTTCATGATACTTTTCGGTTAACCAAGTCATTAGCTTTGTTTAATGTACCCATACCACAATATGTCTCAAAAGTAAAATATCCTTTACTGTGGACATTGCTGCCATTGCACGTAAAGCCATAACAACTTACTGGAAGAATAAAGCACCACCGACTTTTCAAGATTTATAAAAAATCTCAGTCTTCATGTTTCAAATGGAAGTAGCAACCATAAGGAAAAAACTGATAAGACAACATCATACATAACTTATTGGCAGAAAGTTGCTTCAGTTTATGAGAAGAAATTCTTATTTATCTTAATAAAAGGGAAGGTCATTGGCAGGGTACAGAAATGGAACCTGAATGGTTGGGCAGGAGGGAGGGAGGGGGGGTATTTTACATCTGGTCACCTAGTTGATAGCAATAGAAGGAGCTTTTTTTTTGCTCTGGTTCTTGGCACCAGCACAGGGCACTGGCTGAGCCAGCTATACTTCTGCCTGCAATACTGCATAACATTAAAAAATCAGTTTTTACAAATGTAGTTATTGATTTTGAAAGCAGATATCCAGTATGCCATAGGCAAATAAATGTTTCTGTTTGGCATATCATTGCATTGTAATTGATTTTGTGGCACATTAATGCTTTCCCATATCTGGATGTGGTAAATGTGTACATATTTTTTTATGTTTCATACTTGTTTATGTAATGAAATAATAAAATAATATGACATGTTATTTATTTAATTCTCTTTTTTGTCTCCTCCACCCTATTTCTCTGTTTTGTATTTTTAACCTAGATTAAAATTTTATTATTTTTCATACATTGCTACTGAAAATAAAATGACCATAAGTGTAGGGAGCTAGACTGGCCACTGTAGTTCAACCCACCATACCTCCACACATGGCTGTGGCAGCACTACCACAGGCAGCACAGACACCCAGGAGATCTGGGTCACAGCCTGTCAGTGTTACCTCCACAACTCCTGTCTACCTGCTCCACCTACATCAGGTAGCTCTGTCCCAGCAGTTGGTACAGTGGTACCCTCCAAGAGAAGTAGAAGTGAAGGTTATGATTTTGTCACCCATCAGTAGCTGACAGGGCTAGTGGAGGACATAATGGAAAATGCACCATATGAGGTGTTGCATTTGTAAGTAGTGTTATGAGTAATGCTGGCCACTAACTTCTGTGCTTTATTCTGTTTCCATAGTCCAGGTTTCCACCAGCATTAACATGCTTGGTCCCAAATGTGTTTCATATTCATTGACAAAATGCTTATATCTTCCAAGAAATTACTGCAGGATACTAGGTACAGTTGGGCAATATTGCCGATATACACACATAAGGTAATACTTTCAATGTAGTTTCATTTCAATTTATATTTTGAATTATGTTCATTATGACACATTCATGTCTGTTGCTAATGTACTTAGAGATCCACAGGCTAATGACAACTAGGACCTTTATACGCCTATCTGTGCAAACCAAATGTGACCCACAAATTTGATTTACATATGGGATGATTTACTGACTGCCTCTGTCAATCAGAGACATAGGCACCAGACCAGGGATGAATTTCCGATTACCCATACATTGGTCCAACTTGTACTTAAATAGGGACAGGGAGGAAATCTGCTTCACATGGATGGGGAACCTGTTCCACTGAATGGGAATTCTCTTAAAACATATCTTTCTCTCCAACATCCTATTTATGTTGCAAGCAAAATTAAGGTCTTTTAATCTGGTAGCTCTGATGATGTTTGTTTTGCGGACATGTAAAAGGTTCATCAAAACAGGGTCCAGGGATGCCTTGTATGACAGGCAAAGATCATCTCTCAGAAGTCTGTATGATACTCATAAAATCATCAAAGGCCAGCTTCGAAAGAAAAATTGCCCTAGACACTAAAGATAATCACAAGGCCTTCTTTAGTTATGTCAGGAACATGGGCGGAAACTCCCAGATATGCTCTGAATTGTTGCATAACGGTACAAAATATACCGAACCTACAGACATAGCCAACATCCTGGCAGACAGATTCAGCGCAAACTTCTCTCACCCTCCCAGGCAAAGCAGCAAATGCCTATCCCAACTGAATGTAACCTCCCTGACATCACAGATGCACAGGTGAAAGCTGCCCTCTCCAAAACAAAAAACACAGCATCTATGGGACCGGACGGTGCCCCAGGCTGTGTCTTACACGAGCTCCAAGAAGAACTGAACTCTCACATTAAGTCACTGTTCAAACTTAGCCTTACTACAGGATATGTACCCAAAGAATGGCGTACAGCTACAGGGGTCCCACTCCACAAAGGTGGTGCCACAACGGACCCTGGAAACTATCGCCCCATAAGCCTGACTAGTCTGGTCTGTAAAGCTATGGAGTGTATTATCATGGAACTCATAAACAAAGACATTGGGAGCCTTCAGACACTGGACCCTACCCAATTCAGCTTTGTTAAGGGCAGATCTTGCCTCTTAAACCTAGTTGATTTCTTTGAAACAGTTACCAAAGCCATAGATGAGGGTAAGGTAGTCCACACAGCCTACCTGGACCTCGCAAAAGCCTTCGACACAATACCCCACTCAGGCATCATAAATAAGCTTACCAGCTTAAATATCAACCCCTATATCACAAGATGGGTTGCAGACTGGCTCAGCGATAGAACCCACATGGTCAGAATCGCAGGTGCCATGTCCGAATCCAAACCAGTTACAAGTGGCGTCCCACAGGGCTCAGTCTTGGGACCTCTCTTGTTCGGTATATTCTTCTTTGAGGTTCAGGCTAACATGGGGGGATTATGGCTGACAAAGTTTGCAGATGACTACAAACTGGGGGCCATAATCAAATATCCAGCTGACACAAGCATCCTCCAAAAGGGTCTCACAGAGACGGATACTTGGTGCCAGAGCCACGGCCTCAAGCTAAATGCTAAAAAGTGCATAGTCATCCCCTTTGGGAAAAACAAGGTGCCCACAAATTACCACATAGGTGGTAATCCATTAAGTACGGAAGAAGTAATTAGAGATTTGGGGACCAACGTAGATAGTAATCTCTCCTTTGATAATCACGTTGCCAAAGTGGTTAGAAAGACCTAGATCAAGAGAGGTCATTGTGCCCCTCTATTCATCAATCATCAGGCCCATAATTGAATACAATGCCCCTTTTGGGATGTACCTTACCCGACACCTGCAGCAACTGGAGAGACCCCAAAAGTACCTCACCAAGAGGATCATGGGCTACAAACAGATGTCCTATGCAGCTCGACTAAAGAAATTCCAGCTCTACTCAGTTGCTTACCGCCTACTCAGAGGTGATCTATGCCTGACGTACAAAGCCATGTCAAACTCAGAATTAATGGACATGCTCCACCTCAAAAAATCCAAGTCCCTTAGAGCTATATGCTCCAGGGACTTAAACCTCAGCACAAAAATAAATAGGACATGCTGGAGGGACAGATTCATTTCCCAGAGGCTCCCCTCACTCTGGAATAGAATCCCAATTCATGTTAGACATAGTCCCTCGCTGACCCTCTTCAAGCGAAATCTGGACGCATGGATGGGAAATCACAAATTCACCCCTAGGATCTCTTCTGTATCCCTGCTAGACAGAGGCACAATAAACTAATCTTAAAAGGGTACCTTCTGTGACCTACTTTACAGAGGCACAGTAGGCTAATCTAATAGGGAGGCGGAAGCCAATACACTCTGGCTAGGCTTATAAATGCCCTAGGGCAGATAGCCGAGTACCTACCTATGAACCTATACTAGTAAAGACACTGGGCTTTGAGCCAATCAGCATAGAACATTATGTTTACTCCCTGTATTCTTTTTTGTAAGGAACCTTTGTGGATTTTTCAGTTGCTGCATGTATTTGGCCAGGTACATACTGAAGAGGGTATTATACTCTACGATGGGTCTGATAAGGGCCAAGTACAGTGGTATGATGATCCCTCTGGACCTAGATACCATATTCTTGCTTATAAGCTGAGCAAGATAAAAGGATTTCCTTACTACCTTGGACAAATATTGGTTGAAGTCGAGGTTAATAGCAATATGAGTTCCAAAATCCCTGACTAGTGAATCAACTTTTAGGGGTGTTTTATTGAAAATGTAGTTAGCTGGGGTGGCCAACTTCCCAAAAGGTACTATAATGCATTTCTTGGTATTGAATTTTAAGTCATGCCTTTGACACCAAGAGTTTATGTGTGTTAGATCTTCCTCTAGGATGTTCTTATCTTGGGGACATTCAATTAATGCTTCCAGTTTACAATCATGTGTAAACCTGGTTAACCATAGGCCTTTGACATTGGTTTTGACATCTGAGAAGTAGATGCCAAAGAGAAATGGGCTTAGCACAGAGCCCTGGGGGACTCCATTCATCACCAGCAGCTTTTTGGAGGTAGCCTCACTGATTCTAACCTCCCAGGTCCTATTGGTGAGCCAGTTAATTATCCAGAGTGTTTCAAAGAGGTTTATACCTAGTTCCATTAAGTTTATTGACAATGTCTGAGTAAGATATTGTATCAAATGCTTTAGCCAGATCTAAGTAGGTAGTATGCACTGTTTTCTTGTCATCTATTCCTTAGTGACCTCTTTAAAAAAATCCACCAGACTCAGTAAGCATGATCTTCTTCTGACAAAGCCAAACTGTGATGGATCTAGTATCTGAAGGTCTTCCATGTCCATGCTAATAATTTCCATGATACTTCATTCCATGGCTTTGCAAATAAGACTAGTCAAACTAATGGAGCTGTAGTTTCCAGGATATGTTGATGGTCCTCGTTCATGAAGGGGGATGACTGTTGCAGTTCTCTTTTCACATGGCATAAAGCCTGTTTTAAGACTATAGTTAAATAAGTCATATTTTAGATTGTTCAGGTGGCATCCTTGGATGTTATCTGAGACCAATGACGTCATGTTCTTGGCTTTAGTGAGCACAGCCAGTACCATGCTCCCTAGATATAGTTTGAGGGGTTATTTTGAGGGTAGTTTTTGGGGGGATGGTTGAGTTGAGAGTAGAGCAAAGTTCTAACTGACTTTGTCTGCTAACAGGTTTGCAATATCACCAGGCTTGGTGAATGTGACACTATTAACCACCAGTTCAACACATTAGTGTGTGCTGCCTTTGAGGTTTCTGGCATAGCTGAAGAAGGCCTTCTAGTTACTATTCACCTGGGAGGCTATTGTAACATCAAAGTTGACTTTGCTTGACCTAATTAGCCCTCTTAGTTGCCTATATAGTTTGATGAGAGAGTTTTTATCTTTATAGGAGTTACCCTTCCTGATTTTTGCCTTATTTTTTTTTTTTTGTTTTGTTGTCTATCCCACTTATTTTGGAATGTCACCAGAGTGATTTGTTTCTGGGGCTAGTCCTGGGCTTATTTCTATTAGGTACAGCAGTCTCTATGCAGCCATTGACATGATTGTACAGAGTTTCTGAGATCAATTTAGCATATGCTGCTATGTTCTCAGGGTTTGGAGAGGCACTGAGTTTCGACAAACCATCACTTAATAAATGGTAAGTTGGCTTGGAATAGTTCCTGACTGTTATTGGTTTTAATGGGATTGTAGAGCTGATTTTGATTTCAAAGGAGACAGCTTTACAGTCAGACCTTACAAGGGAGCATGAGGCACTGGGGCAATGCAGTATTTTCCCATATTTGTGAGCAGAAGGTCTAGTATGTTGGAGCCTCAAGTGGGCATATTCACTGTTTGGTTAAGGGTATTTGTATTTACAAAGTCCAGGAATCTCTGTGCCTGTAGATTTGAAGGCATGTAGGATTCCCAGTCTATACAGGGGTAATTAAAGTCTGTCATGAGTTGGGTGTTAGGTTGGGTGGTAAGTGTATTAAGTAGGTCCATGCATGCATTGTGAGCTTCCTTGGACATGAAGGGTGATCTATAGCTGGCTAAGATAAATGGGATTTTGTCTATGGTGACCTATATGTGGAGGAACTGCAGCACATTTATTTATATTTATTTATTTATTGACATTTTAAAACAAGTACAATTTTAAACAATATTGATATAATAGCAGTTATAGCAAAAAGATTCACATATATGTTGATATACACATAAAGCTAAAGTTGCATTAAAAAGAAGCTAAGTAACAATTTTACATTGATATAGTTCAATAGGTCAACAATTAACATTTTTTGTTTGTATAAAATTGTGCAAATGCATAGTAGATCATCCTGTCTGACCACCCTGTAGGTACGCTTGTTACTGATGTATATTAAGACATCTTTTCCTTTAGCCCTTGTCTGTGCAGCTACTGGTCTAAAAGTGTGGAAGGCACTGAAATCTTGTACTGCCAGGGTGCTCTCTCTACTTTAAACCATGTCTCAGTAACTGCATAAATATGTATATTCTTGAGTGATAGGAGAGCTTGGAGGGAGTGTAGTTTTTATTTAGGCTCCTGGAATTAAGCAATAATACCATGAGGTTCAGTTGAGCTGATTTTGTTATGCCAGTAGGTTTGTCAATTTTGTATTGCCTAAAAAGGTACTATGGGGTTGGATAAAGTTTTAGCAAGTATTCAAATGTCTACAGGGAAAGGTGCACACCATCCTTGGCAAAACAACATGGTCTATTAACCACGTCCTCCCAAGCTGAAAAATATTGGATCCCCTTAGCATGACACCAGAAAGACAGCCAGTTATTGAAATCAATCATTTTTTGCTCATATTGTGGCATCATCCTTGGTGATGGTAATATGCTGTGGCTCACACCAGCCTGAGACACATAGTCTGAATGCTCTACAATATCTCTCTTCATATGGTTCTGGGAGGTACAGCTCAGGTCATTTACACTTACGTGGACTACGATGGAATCACACTGGTACTTGTGCCATAATGACTTGAGTTCATGTGTGGCTCCAGATAAGCAGCTAGTAGTTCTCTTCTCCTCATTCAGCCTGGTTAGAAGAGCAGCACTATGTTTTACAATGAAGTCTCCTATAATGAGAGTCCTGAGAAGTGCATTTGCTTGCCTTAGGGGCTTAGTGTTTGGGGCTCCACTGAGAGTGACAGCACGTGTAGTGTTAGAGGTTGTTTTTTCTGAGTGCCTTTCAGCATGTTGATGCATAGCTTTGACAACAGGCAATCTATACTATCATTGTTTAGGAACATTTCTTTTAAGTGCCTCAGCATACTTTAGTCTATGTGAGTTTGTTGTGTGCTATGTGAGATGCGTGCTGTGTGCATGGTTATGACAACCTGATGTGCACTTGTATGCAAGAGTTTAGCCTCCAGTGTCATTGCATAAGTGCACCTTTCCCCTACTATGCCTATTTCTTTAAGGATTATGTAGTTCTCATTAAACATGACACAATTGCTACATTGTCTATAGAGGCCCATATCCACCAAGCTGGGTGCAGACAAGTTAGGAAATTGCACATCCATACTATCCAGCCCTTTGATTGGTGAATTACAAAGGAGTGGTATATTGTGCTCAGAAGGCTACTAAAGCTGTTTGTTGGTGCAGACTTATAAGGGTGTTTCATTGGGGCAGATTATGCTAAACAATATTAAATTCCACTAGCTTTAAAGTTTACAAAATATTAAATTCTACTAAGTCTGTAGAAATTGCCACTCAACACCCAACTAGCTGCTCTAAGCTTGTCGGCATGCTAGGTATTTTCTCTGTATTGCTGCTTTACAGGTTACAGTTTAATGGACTGTTCTACAGGGAAAATTACTTTCTAGGTGTTTGTTATAGTACAGGGCACTGTTAACCTATTGAATGTGCAACATTTATAACACCACAGATAAAACAGAAAACTAACTAATGAGCCCTCTGACCAATAAAATAACTACACTGCAAGTCCTTTTGTGTATTTCGCAACTCATGTGCACCAAGCAAACACCTCCTGCCACAAGATGAATAAACTCAGTCCTCTTAATGTAAAAACACAGTAGAAGACACCCACAAGTGCAATGCTGCCACGAACCAATTAAAAAGCTAGACAGTCTTACAGCAGTAAAAGTGAGAGGAAGAGCAATTTTTTTAGAAAAAAATCAGTAAAATGCGCACATAAAATCATGATCACTCAAAATAACTTAAAAGTGCGATATAACAATAAAAGGTACCTAACTTTGCCTGGATGGCAAATGGATATAATTAAAACACTTCTGAAACAGAGGCTACAAGTCCTAGCTTTGCTGAGCACTAGGAAAATGAGCAGGAGACAATACGTAGTAAAGAGGTTTACTCAAGAGCAATGCTGGTTTGCTAGCTGGGCACTCGGTATCAACGATCTATGGAGAACAATGGGTGGGAAGATACATAAATAGTTTATAAAAACAGACAATAACAATGAAAGAGGGAAGGGAGGGACACTGGAAATCAGATTACCATAAGGAGAGGAGGCCAGAGACACAGCTTTAGTCAGCCTTACTGACTTTTTATTACTCAGTCATATCATACAAACACATACAAGTGCATGACATCAATTACAACATGCCTGAAATACATGCAGAGTCACCAGATATGAGAGCTGTGTAATTATAACACCTGTATTATCCATATAATAAGTAATGTAATGCAAGTGTCATGACTAATAAGGATATCAATTCACATAAAACATTAATATAACACATATCTGTACTTTAATTTTCTTCACATTCACACCTGATTTTCGTCTACACTACTTATTTGAACTAAGGATGGCACTGAGCACCATTGACTAATAGGTTCATAGGTTCATACTAGGCTATCTGCCCTAGGGCATTTATAAGCCTAGCCAGAGTATGTTTGGCTTTCGCCACCCATTTTAAATGAATTTTGATATGCCCTTTTTCTAGGTTAGTATACTGTGCTTCTGTCTAACAGTGACACAGAAGTGATACCCGGGGTAAACCTACGATCTCCCATCCACTCATCAAGATTCCTCTTGAAGAGAGTCAATGAGGGACTCTGCCTAACCTGGACTGGGATTTTATTCTAGAGTGAAGGGAGCCTCTGGGTTATGAATCTGTCCCTCCAGCATGTCCTATTTATTTCAGTGCTGAGGTTCAAGTCTCTCGAGCGCATAGCTCGATGGGATTTGGATTTTCTGAGGTGCAGCATGTCCATTAATTCCGGGTTGGACATGGCTTTATACGTCAGGCACAGATCATCTCTGAGCAGGTGGTATGCCACTGAGTAGAGCTGGAGTTTCTTTAACCGGGCAGCATATGGCATCTGTTTGAGCCCTTTGATCCTCTTGGTGAGGTACTTATGGGGTCTTTCCAGTTGCTGCAGGTGTCTGGTAATGTACATCCCAAAAGGGACATTGTACTCAATTATGGGCCTGATGAGGGATGAGTAAAGAGGCATGATGACCTCCCCTGATCTAGATGTGAATCTCTTCATGATTAGGTGGGCTGTATAAAATGTTTTTCTAACCACTTTGGCCATGTGGTTTTCAAATGAGAGATTGCTATCAACTTGGGTCCCCAAGTCCCTAATTACGTCTTCCATACTTAATGGATTACCACCTATGTGGTAATTTGTGGCCACTTTGTTTTTGCCAAAGGGGATGACTATACACTTTTTGGCGTTTAGCTTGAGGCCATGGCTCTGGCACCAGTTGTCTGTTTCTATGAGGCCCTTTTGTAGGATGCTTGTGTCAGCTGGAGAGTCAATTATGGCGCCTAGTTTGCAGTCATCTGTGAACTTGGTCAGCCACAGTCCTTCCATGTTGGCCTGTACCTCTGAGAAATATATACCGAACAAGAGAGGTCCCAGGACTGAGCCTTGTGGGATGCCACTTGTAACTGGTTTGGAGTCTGACATGGCTCCAGCAATTCTAACCATGTGGGCTCTGTCCTTGAGCCAGTTTGCAATCCATCTAGTGACATAGGGGTTTATATTTAAGCTGGTGAGCTTATCTATAATGCCTGAGTGGGGTATTGTATCGAAGGCTTTTGCGAGGTCCAGGTAGGCTGTGTGGACCACCTTCCCCTCATCAATGGCCTTGGTGACTGTTTCAAAGAAATCAACCAGGTTTAAGAGGCAGGATCTGCCCTTAACAAAGCCGAACTGGGTAGGATCCAGTGTCTGTAGGTCCCCAATATCTTTATTTATGAGGTCCATGATGATCCTTTCCATAGCTTTGCAGACCAAGCTAGTCAGGCTTATGGGGCGATAGTTTCCAGGATCTGTTGAGGCACCACCTTTGAGGAGAGGGACCACTGTTGCTGTACGCCACTCTTTGGGTACATATCCTGCAGTAAGGCTGAGATTGAACAGTAGTTTTATGTTTGGGTTTAGCTCTTCTTGGAGTTCATGTAGGATGCAGCCAGGGACACCGTCTGGTCCCATTGATGCTGTGTTTTTTGCTTTGGAGAGGGCGGCTCTTACCTGAGCATCTGAGATGTCAGGGGGAGGAGCACTCTGCTGGGATAGATATTTGCCCTTTTGGTGGGGATGGGGGGGAGACGTTTGCGCTGAACCTGTCAGCTAGGATGTTGGCAATGTCTGTGAGGTTGGTGTATTTTTTGTCATTTTGGACTAATTCTGAGCATATCTGGGAATTCCCACCCAGGTTCCTAACATAACTAAAGAAAGCCTTGTGATTATCCTTAGCGTCCTGTGCAGTTTTTCTCTCGAAGCTGGCCTTAGATGATTTTATGAGTGCCATAGTTTTTTGCTAATACTGATCAGAGATGCCTTCCCTTTTTGGGATTTTGCTCTATCATGTAGTAGCTTCCTCCTTCTATTGTATAGTTTGTTTATGGCTGGGGTCCACCAGACAGGACGCCTGCCTTTGGAGGATTGGGTCTTGGTTTTATTTGGGATTGCATGATCCATGCATTCCTGAAGGTGTTCATAGAATGCGTTTATAAAGGATTCTGTGGTCTGGGCTGTATTTTCCACAGGTCCGGGGGCTTTGAAGGATTCCACCTCAGTTTTGAGGAGTGTGAAATTTGCTTTAGAGAAGTTTTTCACTGTGGTTTTCTGGTCAGGGGGTGGGGTCGGGATGTGAATATCCAGTGAGATTAGTTTATGGTCTGATCTTACCAGTGAGGGATACACTTCTGGTCTGGAGCATAGAGCCCCCATGTTGGTGATGATCAGGTCCAGTATGTTTACCCCTCTTGTGGGGGTGGTAACAAGTTGTTCCATAGCATTTGAGTTTATAAATTCTAGGAACCTTTGGGCTAGGATGTTGGAGCTAGAGTAATGCTCCCAGTCTATGTTTGGGTAGTTGAAGTTGCCCAATATAATGGTGTTTGGAGAGACCTTCATATTTTCCAGTGTTCTCAGGAAGGCCGAGTGGGGTTCCTGGGTTTGGGAGGGTGGTCTGTAGCAGGCTATAAACTGGAAGGCAGTTTTACCCACTGTTAGTTGCACATGGATAGTCTCTGATGCTTCGTGCTGTGCCAAAAACCTGGAGGTGTGGGTATCTTTGACAAATATTGATACTGCCCCTCCTTTTGTGGTTCGGTCCAAGTTTTGGGGCCGAAAAGCATGGTATGAGGTATAACCTGTTAGTGCTGGGGTGCCCTCGGGAGCCTTGAACCAGGTTTCTGTTACTGCACAGATATCGATGTTCTCCATGCTAAGGAGAGTTTCGAGTGCGTGCATCTTGAGGTTTAGACTTCTGGTGTTGAGTAGCATTACTCTTAGTTTCTTATCCCTTGTGATACCTATTGAGGTGGGTTTGTCTTTTGAGCCTTGCCTAAAAAAGGCACTATGGGGGTGGCAAGAGCTTTTGCCAATATCCGAAAGCTCAGGGGTGACAGGTGCAAGCCATCCCTAGCAAAGAATCGTGGCTTGTCAAGCATGTCATCCCAGGCTGACAGGCATTGGATCCCCTTTGAATGACACCAATACTTAAGCCAATTGTTGAAATTGATCACCTTGTCTTCATATTGTGGCATCATTCTTGGTGAGGGTAAGATGCTACTCAAGATCAGGGTCATACCGGCCTGGGCTACATGCTCAGAGAGCTCCTCTATGTCTCTTTCATGTAGTCCAGGGAGGTACGTCTCAGGTCATTCACACCAGCATGGACAATGACTGAGTCATATTTGTACTTGCCTTGGAGTGACCTGAGTGCTTGTGTTATGTGTCGGATGCTAGCGCCCGGCAGGCAGCTCATCGTGACCTTCTCCTTGTTCAGCCTGGTGAGCGGGACGTCAGTTTGCCTGACGATAGAGTCACCTATTACAAGTGTATCAGGTG
The DNA here is from genome assembly GCF_019279795.1 of Protopterus annectens. Classification (NCBI taxonomy): domain Eukaryota; kingdom Metazoa; phylum Chordata; order Ceratodontiformes; family Protopteridae; genus Protopterus; species Protopterus annectens. The sequence goes on from NC_056745.1 coordinate 1,361,916,824, forward strand.
TGCTGTTTAGCCTTAAGGGCTGTGACTGTTTGGCACACTGGCTTTGTGAGCTATGTGTTGCACGTGTTTTGCTTTGGGGTAGCGGTTGCTTGGGTATCTGCTTTGGAGGTCTCTGCTGCTTAGGCAGATATTTATTTAGAGCCTCCGAGTATGTTTTTGTGTTTTTATGTGTTTATGTGTTAGGTTTGCTGTCATGGTAGGTCTATGTGAGACTGGAATTGTAGTGAGTGTGGTTTCCTTCTCCTCCTGACTGGTTATGCCAGTACTGAGTTGAGAGAGCTTAGCCTCCAGTTTGGCTATATGGTTGCATCTCTCACATGTGTTGGAATTTGTTGGGAGGAGGAGAGGGTTGTCTGTGTACATGAGGCAGTTGTAACATTGCCTCAAGATTCCCAGATTCACCAGCTGGACTGGAGAGGAGATTGACAACTGACCTTTGGACATGCTAGAATAGTATTGGGAATTCCTTTATAATTGAAAAAAGGGCCAATGGGGAACAAGGTACTCAAGGGGAGTTTGTGAGGGTGTAGTGCTTTTAATTTTTTAGTGCTGACTTATATAATTGCTTTAGTGAGCAAGTGCCAGGCTTTAGAGTAGGAATAGGGTGTTTATTATGAGAACTAGATCAGTTCTACGGGAAAAAGTGAAGAGCAGACTTTGTGGAGCCGAGAATGGTTTAAACCCAATTAAGCAGAGCTGCCCGATGCTACGCTATGCGTAAAATCACGCAAAGCCACGCCAAAGCGGGTTTTATATATGCAAATTCACATTCTTAGTGCAGCACATCAGTATATCATCACACATGCTCTAATACTTTGCCATCAGCCACACAAATTAGTTTGTTAGTGGTGCACTTCAGGAAGGGATTTTGAAAAAAATGAAAGTTCTGTTAGTGCTTTGTATTACTTCTGTTGTTAGTGATTTGTATTGATTCTGTGTGTAGTATTAGACTGCTGTACTCAAGATATGATGATTTAACTGTGATGTTGACTGAACACTTCATTCTGTAAAGTTATGTTTCCATTCCAACACTTACACTTGGAAATGTGCAGTGATATGGAATCTTTTCACACATACTTCATCAGTCGTTTTCAGTACAGCATTGCCATATTTTTGACCTGTTTGTATTTATACTATACATTGCCTTAGAATGACCAAATACCATCAGTAATGACACAGACATGATTATTGTTTACATACAGTGATCCCAAACTAAACAGTCATGAATGTTTTGTCAGTCTGCTGTTTCACATGTGTGGTAGTCATAAAAACACCAGCATGTAACACAGGTACATTTCACTCTCACTACCGCAATGCTCATGAATGACATAATTGACATACATAATTACCTGTGATCAGCACATTGCTGTCATCATGCATATCACCACACATGCCTTTCCACCCAAACTTGTGCTGCACACTAGTTTATCTTTAATACATTGATCAGGTTATCCTTTTATAAGTGCACTCCTTCACTGCAGTTTAGTCAGTCTTCTGCTTTGGTGCTTTTAGTTAATGCAGTGTTACCTACACTGTGTAACTAGATAGGTGGCTCAAATCTAACAGTGGTGAACTTGAGAGAGAGAGAGAGAGAGAGAGAGAGTGTGTGTGTGTGTGTGTGTGTGTGTGTGTGTGTGTGTGTGTGTGTGTGTGTGTGTGTGTGTGTGTGTGTGTGTGTGTGTGTGTGTGTGTGTGTGTGTGTGTGTGTGTGTGTGTGTGTGTGTGTATGTCTAGTTCTAGTGTCAGGCTATGACCACTTCTACTAGAGAAAAATATTTAAACTGAAAGAGGACTCCATGATCACCTTATCCCACTTTTGACACAAACATATTCTCTGAAAGAGACTGATGAGGTCATCCTTTCATAAGTGCACTCTCTCACTCTAAAAGTCAGATTTTTCCTGTGGAATTTGCAGTTAATACTCTGCTCTCTAAAATGTGTGTTACTAGATAGGTGGGGGGTTATAATCCAACAATGATGAAGTTGTGTGTGTGTGTGTGTGTGTGTGTGTGTGTGTGTGTGTGTGTGTGTGTGTGTGTGTGTGTGATGAACTCGGGTGTGTGTGTATGTGTGTTTGTTGGCTCAGGTTTCAGGTATGTGTAGCTTCTTTAACAGAAGTGTTGTGTCTTCTTCTTCTTCTTTCAGCTTTTTCCCAGTTAGGGGTTGCCACAGCAGATCACCTATCTGCTCATGATTGGCAGTGAAGTTTTACGGTGTCGAGTTGCCAGCCCAGCACCCAACCTTCCACAGATGGCACACAGATGCACACACATACCTAGGGCCAATTTAGAGTGTCCAGTCCACCTACAGCATGTCTTTGGGATGTGGGAGGAAACCAGAGCACCCAGAGGAAACCCACGCAACCACAGGGAGGACATGCAGACTCCGCACAGAAGGCACCCCAGTCGAGGATAGAACCGGAGAACGTCTTGCTGTGAGGCGGAAGGCAGGTGATTTAAATCCAGCAATGATTAACTACTGTGAGTGTATGTTTCTGTCTCATACTGTGTAGAAAACATTTCTAATTCATATAGGATGTGAAGCTGTATAGTGTTAGTGGTATCTTCCACCACTTCTTCTTTCCTTTTTAGCAGAAACATCCCTATTAAACAATGGTGATGGCATCCATTCAAATGTACACTGTCATGACTGCCCACCAACATGTAATGCTTGTGATTCAGCCAATGTTCTCTACTTTAAGATCTTAAGTAGTCAGTTCAAATCCAGCCATTACTTCTTAAACTCAGTTGTGTTAGTATGACTGTTACTGTGCATGCAGGTAACAATATTGTCACCCCACTGTCTGATGTGTACATGTATAACTGGGGATTCCTTTTATAAGAAACGCTGCTCATTTTTGACTGAGAAATGCTTTATTTGATCCTGATGATGCCATTTCATGAAATCTACCTTTCCTAAGAGAAGTACTAAGCCTTCTCCTCTAGCATGAGCAAATGAGATAATGTTCTGTATGTTGTTGCCTTATGTAAGCCATGTGTTTGAATCCATGATTATCCACACATTGTGCATGACTAGAGACTACCGTCACAGTGACAACTGTCATGTGTGTTTGGGAATACCTAGCATCATGCAATATTGTGTGACAGAGACATATTGCAACACTCTTTTAACCAAATTACAGGCACACATATGCCTTGCAGCAATAACATGATGGAATGCTTTCAAAAGTGCAAATATCTCACAGCTGCATTTATTCTTCACAATATCATGTAGCTTCTGTACTTACATAGGTAGGTGTTCAAAACTCACAGTGAGTGGCTATAATCAGTGTGTGTCAATATACTGCTATACATGAATGGCATCCACCACAGTTGCAATGTGTACAATGACAATGGAAGTGGCCACCCCCATCCCTTTTTCCCTAAAATAACTGATTTGCAGCATAATCATATGATGTAATAACATCACATAGTTGTAGACTCACATCTGTGTTAAGACTTCTGCTGTGGCACATGTGGTTTATACACATTTTGTTAGCCTGTGGATTTACACAGGCAGCTATTCAATTCCAGCAAAGGACAATGTTATGTGAGTGTACTGAAGTGACACAACCACCATTGCAACAGGTAATTATTATCCATTTTTATCTTGGACAAACAATTTTAAACATATTTTGTGGTTCCATCATAGTGAAACAATTGTTCTGGAAATGTCATGATGTGAGTGCTCCAGTGGCACAAACAGTGAGTAATGATTTGTATAGCATATCTACACAGACAGAGTATGGTTTGATTCTAGGAGTGTGCATGTAGAAAACAATGTGGATGGAAAAAGATTCCTTGGCCAAGCAACATTGATAGTGGACTGATCACATTTATGCAAACATTAAAATAGGTACATCCTTTTTATCATTCTGACAAAGTAATAACATACAAAGTAACATCAAAACTTCTTTCTTACCACACAAATCAATTTCAGTTATTTGTGACAAGCTGCATTGCTATTTCCTGTGGCAGATGCTGTCAATACACAACTCTGTAAAGTGTGTAGTATGATAGACAGGGGGTTGAATCTGGTAACATCTGACTGTCAGATAACTGTGCCAGACAGAAGTGGCTTAGGCAAAGAAAGTAGTTATGGCACAATCAGAGAGCCACATTTTTAAGGTGTCACTCTCCAAGTTAGGGGATCCATAACCATTACAGTAGGAAACAGATGTAAGCCCTTCAAGGGTATTCTTCATGACACAACCAATATGCCTCTTTCTATGGCATGAATGGTTGATAAACAGCTCTCTAGTATATGTCATGGCATGTGTTCAAGTCTGGCAAGATGCAAATGTTGAATATGTCATTGGTTACTCAGAGGCATTACTTATTTTCCAAATAATAAGGCTTTATATTACATTCTTCATCCATTTGTGTATCACTGTAATTATTTTCTTTACACTGTAAAGCTTTATAGGACATGAGGACTTACGTAAAATTTCATACTATATGGCATCCTGCAAGATCACCAGAAAGCGTGATTGGGCCTGTGTTTTGGGACTTTTTGGATATTTGTGTTGTTTTCTTGCTGTTCTGGTAGTGTTCATTGTAATTCCATGTAAGCATGCCCAATATAATGATGTAGTAGATGTGCTCCATTTACCAGCAGGGGCATTGAACTAGTGCATGTCATCAGATATGTGTTGTCATTTGTTAGGTATGCAAACTAGGGGCTATAATTGACTCTCCGGCTGACACAGACATCCTCCAAAAGAGTCTCACTGAGACAGATACCTGGTGTCAAAACCATGGCCTCAAGCTAAATGCCAAAAACTGCATAGTCATCCTCTTTGGAAAAAAACAAACTACCCACAAACTACCACATAGGTGGTAGCCCCCTAAATATGGAAGACATAATAAGGGATCTGGGGACCCAAGTAGACAGTAACTTCTCCTTTGATAATCACATTGCCAAAGTGGTTAGAAAATCCTTCTATGTGGCCCACCTAATCACAAAAGGGTTTGCAACCAGATTGAAAGAGGTCATTGGGTCCCTCTACGCATCACTCATCAGACTCATCATAGAGTACAATGCCCCATTTAGGATGTACCTTACAAGACACCTGCAACAACTGGAAAGACCACAGAAGTACCTCACCAAGAGGAACACTGGCCTCAAACAGATGCTCTATGCAGCTCGAATGAAGAAACTCCAACTGTACTCGGTTGCATACCGCCTACTCAGAGGTGATCTCTGCCTGACATACAAGGCCAAGTCCAACCCAGAATTGATGGACATGCTCCACCTAAAGAAAACCATATCCCCTCGAGCCACACACTCCAGGGATCTAAACCTCACCACAACAATAAATAGGACATGCTGGTGGGATAGATTCCTGTCCCAGAGACTTCCCATACTCTGGAACAAGATTCCAATCTACATTAGGCAGAGCTCCTCGCTAACCCTCTTCAAGAGAAACCTTGATGAGTGGATGGGAAACAGAAAGTTTACCCCAGGGATCACTTCAATGGCTCTGTTGGACAGAGGCACAGGGAACTAATCTAAGGGGGTGGCGAAAGCCAACAAATTCCAGCTAGGCTTATAAATGCCTTCGGGCAGATAGCCTAGTACCTACCTATGAACCTAGGAACCTATGTATTTTGACTGTTATTATGTTACTATTACCATTTGCAAGAATGTAAAACATGTGCCTGTCTAAAATATGTTTAAAGGTAATATACCTCCTTTCTATGGTTGCAAGTGACAACATATGGCAAAGACATGTCCTTTTCTGATGTGCATGACACAATAGAAGTAGGGTTCCTTTCTTTTTGTTTATACAGGATGAAGTGGAGAATACAGCAGTACTGTTGGTTACCACTAATAAACTCCCTGTATATACATTTCTTATGCAATAACTGCAGTATATGCAAATTTCTCCTAATGTAGCTAGTGTCCTTGCTAACTGTTATCTCAAACCACCATTTTATTAACATTTATATCACATTTACTCCCTTTTGTTACACTATTGCTTTGTGTTCTTCACACATCCTTGTTAGCATGTCAGTTTTATCTATGTGCGTGGGTCAAGAATTGTGAAAAGGATTAATTATTATTACATCAATATGAAAGTATTTATGATAAAAATACTATTTGTGAAATAAAATAAGTACATTTTACTGAATTATCTAATACTGTTTTACCTGTTTACCCTCCCCTGTTTTTTTTATTTCTGCACTAACACCATTGTATTATATGTACAGGCTCTCCATTTAACATCCCATACTTCTTAATTCTGTCAGGAAACTTGCCCTTGCTTTTATTAGCTGTCCATCCATGCTTACTTACTAGGTTTTCTTTGTATTAGCTGTCTATACATGCTCACTTACTAGGTTTGCGTACAGGAAAACTGTTTTGTTTACATTGTGTGCTCAAGTTTCTGTACACCTTTTCATGGCTGCAAACATTTCTGCAGGCATGGAAAGGTTCTGATAAATGTGCATGCCTTCTTAGCAGCATGCATGTTCAATGACCACTGTTTCGCATTGCATGCTAGCATGAAGTAATTATGTAGGCTCAGTAAGAAGCCTACATGCTAGCTACTGAATCCCAGAGAATTTATATTTTGACAATTTTCAGTGGCATTCCTGTCTTTTGAGAGAACAACACTCCCCAATGCATGTTTGCCAGTGAATGGACATTTCTTGCCCTAGTCCCTCCTTCTAAACTATTTTAAAAGGGTAAGCATCTTAGGTTTTTTGGGGGGAATAGCTGATTAGTTTGAAATTATCTTTCACAACATTTACTCATCTTTCCAGTAAATGTAGAGGACGGCATTATTCTACAAGAGTCAGCTTTGATATGGAGACAGTAATCTTCTGCTGCCACTCTGCTGCATTATATTTCATTTGTGGGGCAACTAATCTTCCAGTGAACTCATTTACACTTCAGCTACATTATTGCTTGGCTCCTGAGCTAACTAACCAGACTGAAAAGAAATATCACAGTAAACGAGATCTTGGATATAGGTTCCAATATATTTGGCTGAATGTGCATTGGCTTTCAGTGACTGGATTGTGATCAGTTCACAGCCAGATGATCAAAATCCAGTGAGACCCAATTCATCAACAGGAGGAATGAGAAGAGCAGGACGTGTCCTCTTCTCATGGCTCATGTTAATGTCTGTTCCCAAGGTTTGAGGAGTTGGGTTTTCTGGTTTTGTAATCAATAGTTTGCAAGGCAAATACAATCTCATCAATGAATATGAATAGAATCATGGCTGGGGTCTATATGCATGATTCATGCTACAAGGGTCATTCAAGACACTTTCCTATTATTGTTGTTTTTTAATGAAGGAGACGGTTGTTTTTTGTTTGATAAAGAAGTATGCATTATATTGCTTGCTATAACAAGTTTAATGTATAGTTGTGAGTTACTCATCTTATAACTATTACTTATGTGATATAGGTAAATATTGCCAGCCCAGCTATGTGGAATTTTGTAAATAATTCAATGTGATTTGTGAATATTGATATGATTTAAACAGAACTATATGTTATGTACTGAGCTAAGATGTATCCACAGTCTGCCCTGCTGGAACATAGAAGATTAACCTGCAAAACAAAAGAATAATTGAGGTTAAGTTACTTTATAGCTGGGCCATAAACAAAAGATGTTATCTCTCAGTTTCAGTTCAGTAGCGGACACAATGTCTAGAGCTAGAAGTTTTGTATTGTCTTGAAAGATAAATAATTACTAGGTTTCAAATGTAAAAGCATTTTATTGTTTTATGACTTCCAAGATCTGCAAACATCTGAGAGATATGTATTTTTAACACAGAAATGTTAAATTTTGTTAGTTTCTGTTTTAGCCTGGGAAATGAAGTCAGGTGACAAAAACGTGATGTCATCCAAGCTAACCCAGCTGTAAAATGTGATATTAATTTAAGAACTCTCTGGGAGAGACACTGTACATTTTGTATTTTGCCTTGGACCTAGCAAGAACATCCACTCATCATCATCATTTGAAGTTACCTTGCTGTAAGTAAGATTTAGAGCATAGTATCTTTTTAGATATAGATAGGAATATAGTAAATATTAGTTTAGATGTTTTCTGTATTTATTTGAGGCTGTCCTGCAAAGTCTTTTTAAAATATTTCCTGTGATTTTGAATTCTGAAGTAACTGTGTTGGATTTACTGAGTATTGTCTTGTTCTTTTATTATATATATTGTTAAATATATTTAAACCTATCTTTGTGGTTGATATTTGTGAGACATATTTAAGCTCTTAAAGTTCTGTTTTATATATATATATATATATATATATATATATATATATATATATATATCATCATCTTTCAGCTTTTCTCATTAGGGGTCGCCACAGTGGATCATCTCTTTCCATTTCTTCCTATCCTCTGCATCTTGCTCTGTCACACCAACCGCCTGCATGTCCTCTCTCACCACTTCCATAAACCTTATCTTAGGCCTTCCTCTTTTCCTCTTACCTGGCAGCTCCATCCTTAGCATCTTTTTCCCAATGTATCCATCATCCCTCCTCAGCACATGTCCAAACCAACACAATCTCGTCTCTCTTGCTTTGTCTCCAAACTGTCCAACATGAGCTGACCCTCTAATATACTGATTCCTAATCCTATCCATCCTAGTCACACTGAGTGCAAATCTTAACATCTTTAACTCTGCCTCATCCAGCTCTGACTCCTGCCTTTTTGTCAATGCCACTGTCTCCAACCCATATAACATAGCTGGTCTCACTACCCTCTTGTAGACCTTCCCTTTCACTCTTACTGGTACCCATCTGTCACAAATCACTCCTGACACTCTTCTCCACCCATTCCACCCTGCCTGTACTCTCTTCTTCACCTCTCTTTCACATTCACCATTACTCTGAACTGTTGATCCCAAGTACTTAAACTCGTCCACCTTTACCAACTCTACTCCCTGCATCCTCACCATTCCTCTACCCTCCATCTCATTTACACACATATATTCTGTCTTAGCCCTGCTGACCTTCATTCCTCTGCTCTCTAGAGCATATCTCCACCTCTCCAGAGTCTCCTCAACCTGATTCCTAATCTCACTACAGATCACAATGTCATCTGCAAACATCATAGTCCACGGGGCCTCCTGTCTGATCTCATCTGTCAACCTGTCCATCACCACTGCAAATAAGAAAGGATTCAGAGCTGATCCTTGATGTAATCCCACCTCCACCTTAAATGGATTTGTCACTCCCACTGCAGTCCTCACCACTGTCACACTACCCTCGTACATATCCTGTACCACTCTTACATATTTCTTTGCCACTCCCGACTTCCTCATACAATACCAAAACTCTTCTCTAGGCACCCTGTCATATGCTTTCTCCAAGTCTACAGAGACACAATGCAACTCCTTCTGACATCTCTGTATTTCTCCAATAACACTCTCAGAGCAAACATTGCATCTGTAGTGCTCTTTCCTGGCATGAAACCATACTGCTGATCACTAATCATCACCTCCCTTCTTAACCTAGCTTCTACTACTCTTTCCCATAACTTCAAGCTGTGACTGATCAGTTTTATCCCTCTGTAGTTACTGCAGCTCTGCACATCACCCTTATTCTTAAAGATAGGTACCAAAACACTTTTTCTGCACTCCTCAGGCATACTCTGACTTTCCAAAATTTCATTAAACAATCTAGTTAAAAATTCCACTGCCATTTCTCCTAAGCACCTCCATGCTTCCATTGGGATGTCATCTGGGCCATCAGCCTTTCCATTCTTCATCCCCTTCATAGCTGTCCTTACTTCCTCCTTGCTAATCTGTTTCACTTCCTGATTCACTATCCCCACATCATCCAACCTTCTCTCTCTCTCATTCTCTTCATTCATCAGCCTCTCAAAATACTCTTTCCATCTACTCAACACACTCTCCTCTCTTGTGAGTACCTTTCCCTCACTATCCTTTATCACCCTTATTTGCTGCACATTTTTCCCAGCTCTGTCCCTCTGTCTAGCCAATCGGTACAGGTCCTTTTCTCCCTCTTTAGTGTCCAATCTCTCATACAACTCTCCATACTACTTATCCTTAGCTTTCGCCACCTCTCTCTTTGCCATGCGCCTCATCTCCTTATACTCATGTCTACTTTCTTCATCTCTTTGACAATCCCACTTCTTGGTGACACTGTACAGGCCACTACTAAATAGCCTTGCAAGTCTTGGTCAGACTACCATTTGGATAATAGTAACATTACACAGTAGGACTGGACACCCTTTATAAGGGCTTTATAGTAGCTGATAAGTAGGGGTTGGTGGCAGTGGAAACTACCTTATAGTCAGGGCAGAAGGGGGCATAACTAGCAAACCTAGTGCCAGCCTTACCCAGGTATGTGTGTTTGTATATAAACCAAACCTCAAAGTGTGTGTGTGTGTGTGTGTGTGTGTGTGTGTGTGTGTGTGTGTGTGTGTGTATGTGTCAGCTACTTGTGCAAGGACACAAAGTACTTGCTGGACAGAGAGGGTGCTGGAGGGCTTGGCTTGGCCCCTCAGCTGAGATCTTAACCCTATAGCTGTGTCAATGTGGAGTCTTGGAGACAAGCATGTGGGTCTGGTAGCTTGAGGGAGACCCAGAGAGATTGCACACTTGCAGCCAGGACTGGTGAGGTGGTTACTGTAGCAGTGAGACTGCTTGTGGATACTGATGTTCCTTTGGACAGAGTGATGGCAAGGGCAGAGCGGAGTAGCAGCATTGCCCGGGCTGACAGTGAGGCAACACTGTAAGAGAATACCAGACTTCCTGTGGAATGGGAGCTGGGAATGGTTACAAAGAGAGAGATGAGACAGGCTCAGCTCTTAGACCCTACATTATAAGGTCTAAGGGAGGTAGCTAGTGAGGCACCTGATTCTCAAGGGAAGGGGGAATCTGTAAACTGGGACAAAGGGTTACTATATAGAGAGTGGGCCCCTGAGGGAGGGCTTGAGGATGACAGAAAATAGCAGTTGGTAGTGCCTAGACCCTACCATCTGGCACTTCTATGCATAGCCCATGATATTCCCTTTGCATTTCATATGGGCATAAAACGTATAAAGAGATGTATTATGCAAAACTTTTAATGGTCTGGGATTTCCAGAGAAGTAACAGGGCACTGCAGGACCTGTGAGCAGTGCCAAAAGGTAGGCAAGGAAGGAGACAAGCTGAAAACTCCATTGATGCCTTTGCCTGTGACTGAGGAGCTATTTCAGAGGGTAGCTATGAGTATTGTGGGGCCTCTGAGTACCCCAAGTTCCATAGGGGAAAAAGTATATCCTAGTGGTAGTAGATTTTGCTACTAGATACCCTGAGGTGGTTGCTCTGTCCTCAATTGAGGCAGAAAAGGTGGCAAATGCTGTGTTAGAAATATTCAGCAGGGTAGTTTTTTCAGAAGAAATACTGACTGACAGAGATGCCAATTTTATGTCAGACCTGCTGGCTTGTCTATGGAAGCACTGTGGGGTGAAGGACCTAAAGACCACCCCCTACCATCCCCAGACTAATGGTCTTGTTGACAGGTTAAACTCTACACTCAAGATGATGCTATGGGCATTTGCAGACCAATTTAAGAGGGAGTGGGAAAAATATTTGCCCCATCTGTTATTTGCTTAAAGAGAGGTTCCACAGGAATCAACAGGGTTTTCACCCTTCAAATTGCTGTATGGTCATAGGGTGAGGGGACCTCTAGATTTGATTCAAGATGAGAGGGAGGGTGAGTGTGAATCCCACAAGGAGTCTATTGTGGCATGTGTCCTAAACCTCAGGACAAGGCTCAGGGAACTCATGGGCTTGGCCCAGGCAAATCTGGCAGAAGGCCAACAGCAGAAAAAGGTCTGGTATGGCAGGAATGCTCGAGCTAGAGAGTATGCTGTAGGGCAGCAGGTAATGGTTCTCATTCCTGTCAAACAAAACAAGTTGCAGACAGCTTGCGAGGGACCCTACAAGGTAGTAAGGAAGGTCAGTGATGTTAACTACATAGTATAACTGCTAGGCAGGAGGCAAGGGCATAAACTGTACCATGTTAACATGATGAAACCTTACCATGATAGGGAGGCCCTTGTGCTGAGTATTTGCAGTGGAGGACAGTAGGAGTCTGAGGGGGATCTGGTGACTGATCTCCTCAGGGAGACTCGAATTGACACCTCAGTGGAAGGGATAGCAATGTCCCAGCAGTTATCCCCCTACCCAGGTTCGAGAAAGCCAAGCAGTGTAACAGGAGTTTGGGGACATGTTCACAGGGAAGCCAGGATGTACTCACCTGGTACAGCACCATGTAGATACAGGACCCCAAAGGCCTGTTAAGCAGGCTCCTTATAGGGGGCATGAGAAAGTCAGACTCTGAGGGAGGAGATACGGGAACTGTTGGAACTAGGGGTAATTCAGGAGTCTAGCAGTCTCTGGGCCTCCCCAGTGGTGCTGGTATCAAAGAAAGATGTTAGCACCAGGTTCTGTGTGGGCTACAGGAAATTAAATAGTCACATAGAGTCAGATGCTTACCCAATACCTACCACAGATGAAGCCCTAGAGTAGCTGGGTGGGGCTATGTATCTTACCACTATTGATCTTACCACGGGTTACTGGCAGGTGCCCTTGACTCCCAGTGCTAGAGAGAGGTCAGTCTTTGTGACTCCTTTTGGCTTATATGAGTTCATGAAGATGCCCTTTGGGATGAAAAATGCCCCAGTGACTTTCCGGAGGCTTCTAGATCATATTCTAGCAGGAGCAGGAAATTTTGCCCTTGCTTACCTAGATGATATTGCCATCTACAGCCATTCCTGGCAACAGCACCTTCAGCATGTCAGGGAGATGCTGGGCAGACTGCAGACAGCAGAGTTGACCATTAAGCCCAGCAAATGTCAGGTGAGTACGGACCTGTATATGGGGCAGAGTATCTCTTTTAGCTATAGCTAGGAATATACTAAAGATTAGTTTAGATGTTTTCTGTGTGTTTTGATACTGTCCTGCAATAGTATTTTAAAATATTCCAGTGATTTGAACTCTGAAGTAACTGTGTTGGATTTACTAAGTATTGTCTTGTTCTTTTATTATTTATTATTAAATATATTTAAACCTATCTTTGTGGCTGATATTTGTGAGACATATTTAAGCTCTTAGAGTACTTGCATATATATTTAGTGACACTGCACAGGCCACTGCTAAATAGCCTTGCATGTCTTGGTCAGACTTCCATTTGGACAATAGTAATATTATACAGTAGGATTGGACACCCTTTGTAAGGGCCTTATAGTAGCTGATAAGTAGGGGTTGGTGGCAGTGGAAACTACCTCATAGTCTGGGCAGAAGGGGGCATAGCCAGCAAACCTGTACTACCCTTCCCCAGGTGTGTGTGTGTGTGTGTGTGTGTGTGTGTGTGTGTGTGTGTGTGTGTGTGTGTGTGTGTGTGTGTGTGTGTGTGTGTGTGTGTGTGTGTTTGTATATAAACCAAATCTCAAAGTGTGTGTGTGTGTGTGTGTGTGTGTGTGTGTGTGTGTGTGTGTGTGTGTGTGTGTGTGTGTGTCAGATACTTGGCAGGGACACGAAGCACTGGTTGGACAGAGATGGTGCTGGAGGTCTTGGCTTGGCCCCTCAGCTGAGATCTTAACCCTATAGCTGTACCAGTGGGGAATCTTACTGGGGATCTGGAGAAAGAGGGAGAAACCAGCCCTAGGCTGGCTGTGATGTCTGTGTGCTGTTAAGGGAAATTGCACTTTACTGTGTGTGTACTTGTCATAATCCCAGAGTGTACGTCCCCTAGCTGTTGCCAGTAGTGAGGATTGAGGCTCCTTGATTACTGGGCCAGTGCAGGGGCATCACAACTTATGACATTATATTCAAATTTTTTTTTACATTGATTGCTTCAGTGTCATATCTCTGGGAGTATCATATTCTAAGTCGTTAGATCAGAGTCACTTTTTGGTTCTGACACTTTTCCTTAGAGAAATTCTAAGATTTCAATCTGTCATAGTTGGTTATAGGTGGAGAATTTGGGAGTAATGTTCTCTTTGCCTTTAAAATCAGTTTATTAATGTACATAGTTTCCTGATGGTTTTGTGTTCTAAATGATTAAATACTCCAAGTCAATGCTATCCTTAGTACACAGACATGCTCTGTGTTGAATTATTTTCTTTTTTCACCGATCAGCACAAAGTGATTCAATGTTCAGGGACAGTTTTAAAGGGGCAGGAAGAGAAATAACCATTCTGGTTTTCATTGGTTGAGTTAAGTTATGCAATCAACATCAATATCCTGAAGAACTATTAGCTTATTATCTAGGAGTTTGAATTATAACTTCCAACATTTGCACTCTGGGCACCCTGAGCCTTCTGATAAGCTCATGTTATAACTGCACAGTTCAAACAAATGTCCATATTTCAAGAACCGTAAGTGTTACCAAAGAAGTGCAAGTGCAAACTGTTCAGCACCCATTAATCCTTATAGTGGTCACATTCATTAGATTCCCGGTCTTAAAATACTGCCCATAGAAATGTAAAAAAGAATGCATGCTTTAGGAGAAGGTATATCAATCGAGTATGATAGGTCTACATTTGCATAACTGAGTTTACTTAGTGTCACTATGTGACAGTCAAGCTAGTACAATGGAATGTGTTTTTAGAAGGAAGGGGTGTGCATGTTCTGCTAAATTCTTTAAGCATGATTTTCATTGGCAAGCATTCTCTATAGTGTTAGAATAACAGTATTAACAAAATGGAAACAATATGAATTCATGATGACAAAAAAAGTATACCCCTTTACATATGAAGAACTTCAGACAGTTCTGGGAAACTGTTGCAGTCTGTGTTTATAAATCATGATTTAGTCTGTAATGCCAAATTAGGAAAATATTTTCCCCATTTTAAAGTACTGTGGGAATGCTTGAAGAGGAAGACTATATAGGCACAGTGTGGTAAGCCTGTGCACCCATCCAGTATGGGAATGGTGGTGGTGGGGGAGACTGTGACACTCGTCCAGAACCAAAAACAGGAGAAGAGAAGTGACATAGAAGTTACAAAAGGAGCTACACTTTGGTTAAAGCTGTAAGAGATGTCAGTATAGGAAACTGAAATGATTTGATTGGAAACTCTGAAATAAAAGTCAGTTCAAGATGGAAGTATATACAGAAACCTTCAAGAAGCACAATTATAGAAACAAAAATGAGAAAAATAGGAAGAAATAGACACTTGATTGAGGACTTTCAGAATAAAGTGAACATAGAAACTGAAGTAATTAGGAAAATGTAGCGTTCTTATCATATTTCTGCTAGTGAAACCAGACACTGCAAATAGGTTCATAGGTTCATACTGGTTCATACTGCAAATAAAGGCAAACTGTATGCAACAGGTGTAAGACAAGAAAGAAAGAAGTAAAACCAATGGCAACTTTTATTCTGAGAGACCCTTTTTACTGACGACAACATAAGAAAGGAAAGGAAAGTGAGAAGGTGGTATCCACTCAAGCTAACATAAGGGGACAGCAACCTAAAAAAAAAACAAAGCACTCAAGATGCCTGTGTTACTACCAAAGAAAGTAAAGCAGAGTTTTTTTTCTGTTGTTGTTTTGTTTGTATGAGATTACCTTTCACTGGGGGGGGGGGGGTTATAGAAGAAGCTGCAGCACCATTGTTTTTAGGGAAATAGATTACATCTTTTACCTCAAGGTGGGTTACCAATGAAAGTAATCCACTCTTACAGGTAAGACACACAATTTAAAAAAAGCACAATGGGAAGATGATACTTAAAGGAAAACTCCACCCTCTCATACAATTTAACTCATCTGTTAGGTTTCTTTTCTCCCTACAATATGGTTCCAGCATTGTGTATGTACCTGAAACCTGCTTGTAGTGTTTAAAACTGTTATTTCCTTGCATTGGAGTCAAAGGAAGGGAAAGCCCACCTACTTTTTTTTAAACTCAACTTCTCACATACTTTGCAGAGAAATTCATCTCCACCCGCATGACATATTATAAACACAGTTAAAAATGTAGTTTACCCTGTCAGGTACTGCTGTCAATCTTAGATGGGTAATTAATCTTGCTAATGTCAGGAACATAGCAGCTAATATAAAAAAGACAGAAAGCTGTGGAATTGTTTCCACTGTTTTTTATTGCAGAGTGGAGGAGAAAGTACAGTTGTGTACACTTACCATAAATGTAGATGTTCGAGTGTATTCACTGCTGCAGTCATCACCTGTGGGTTACCCATGCTGTGGTAGCTCTCGGCCGGCCTGAATACCAGGGTCAATGTTTTTCTTCGTCGGCTGATGTCGCCTAGTCTGATATCAGGTTGTCAGTGCTATAAAGCAAGTCAGTCAACGCCATTACATCATTTTTTCTTGCCCTAACCTGTCAGAGGCACAGCGAAATAAGGCAAAGTGGTCCTGGTGGCTAAAAGTCACCATGGGAAGCTTAAGTCCCCCTAGGGAAAGAGGGTACAAGGGAGAAGGAGGGAGTGAGACCAGGACTGCAACAGTGAATATACTTGAACATCTACATTTATGGTAAGTGTACACAACTGTACTATGTTCTTCATGTTTCACTGTTGCAGTCATCACCTGTGGGAGGATTCGCAAAGCTGAGAAGAGGGGTGGAAGGATTAGTTAGAGCCCTAGGCATGTGTCAGCAAGCCCTGCAGAACTGAAGAGGCAAACCCAGCCCTAGACTTAGAGAAAAGAGGTAGGTGGTAATGCTTTGTAAAGGTATGGACAGAGCTTCAGGTGGCAGCTTCCAAGATGTCCCTGGTGGGAACTCCTCTCAGGAATGCTGTGGAAATGGAGGCTTCCCTGGTGGAATGGGTACAAATAGACTTGGGGGGGGGATTTCCAATGTAGTCTGTAGCACAAATGGATAGAATGTGATATCTATTCGGAAATGTTTTAGTTGGAAATGGGCTTCCCCTCTGCCCCTAGGGCAAAGCTGACCAGAAGCTGGTCTGTTTTTCTGAAGGGTTTAGTATGGTCCAGGTAGTATCTGAGTTGTCTGTGCACATCTAGTGAGTGCAGAATTCTTTCCCCCTTGTTTTGAGGGTTAGGAAAGAAGGTGGGTAGATGTATGGCCTGGTTGAGGGCCACATCAGATACCACCTTGGGCATAAAGGAGGGGTTAGTCCTCAGGGAGACCCTGTCTGCATGGAAAATGATGAAGGGCTCAATGGCCATGAGTGCCTGAAGTTCTGAAACCCTTCTGGCTGAGGTGATAGCTTGCAGGAAAGCAGTCCTCCAGGAAAGGTATCTCAATTCTGCTGAAGCAGCAGGTTCGAATGGAGGTAAGGTTAGTTTTCTAAAACATAATTCAGGTCCCAGACTGGTGTGGGTGGCCTTCTGGGAGGTCTGATATTAGAAGCTCCTCTGAGGAATTGTTTAATCAAAGGATGTAAGAAGAGGGGCTGGTCTGAAATTGAATGAGCTGAAATGGCTGAGGCATGGATTTTAATCGAACAGAAGGAGAAGCCACTATTTAGTAACTCGGCTAGGTAGTCCAAGATAAGTGGGATGGAAGGTTGTGAGGTACTGCCCCCTCTGTACTGGCTCCAGGAGCAGAATCTTTTCCATTTCCAGGTGTAAGATTTTCTGGTGCTGGGCCTTCTGGCCTCTGTGATGATGTCTAGAACCTGTTTGATTAACAGGGACCCCTTATTTTCTTTTAAAGTATAAGCCATGCTGACAGTTTGAGAGTCTGCAAGTCTGGGTGCAGCCCCCCCCCCCACATGGGTCAAGAGGTCTGAGATCAGGGGAAGCTGTCTGGGAGGCTGTGATGTCAGGCCATGCAGTCATCATCATCATCATCATCTTTCGGCTGTTCCCGTTAGGGGTCACCAGAGCAGATCATCTATTTCCATTTCTTCCTGTCCTCTGCATCTTGCTCTGTCACACCAACCACCTGCCTGTCCTCTCTCACCACATCCATAAACCTTATCTTAGGCCTTCCTCTTTTCTGGTTATCTGGTATTTTCATCCTTAGCATCCTTTTCCCAATATACTTAGCATCCCTCCTCAGCACATGTCCAAACCTATGGAATCTTGCCTCTTTGGCTTTGTCTCCAAACCTTCCAACCTGGGCTGACCCTCTAATATACTTATTCCTAATCCTGTCCACCCTCGTCACACCCAATGCAAATCTTAACATCTTTAACTCTGCCACATCCGGCTCTAACTCCTGCCTTTTTGTCAATGCCACTGTCTCCAATCCATATAACATAGCTGGTCTCACTACCCTCTTGTAGACCTTCCCTTTCACTCTTACTGGTACTCGTCTGTCACAAATCACTCCTGACACTCTTCTCCACCCACTCCATCCTGCCTGTACTCTCTTCTTCACCTCTCTTCCACACTCACCATTACTCTGAACTATTGATCCCAAGTATTTAAACTCATCCACCTTCACCACCTCTACTCCTTGCATCCTCACCATTTCTCTATCCTCCCTCTCATTCACACACATATATTCTGTCTTAGTCCTGCTGACCTTCATTCCTCTTCTCTCTAGAGCATATCTCCATCTCTCCAGTGTCTCCTCCACCTTTTCCCTATTTTCACTACAGATCACAATGTCATCTGCAAACATCATAGTCCACGGGGACTCCTGTCTGATCTCGTCTGTCAACCTGTCCATCACCATTGCAAATAAGAAAGGGCTCAGAGCTGATCCTTGATGTAATCCCACCTCCACCTTAAACGCATCTGTCACTCCCACCGCAGACCTCACTGCTGTTACACTACCCTCGTACATATCCTGTACCACTCTTACATACTTTTCTGACACTCCCAACTTCCTCATACAATACCACAGCTCCTCTCTAGGCATCCTGTCATATGCTTTCTCTAAGTCTACAAAAGCACAATGCAACTCCTTCTGACCTTCTCTGTACTTCTCCATCAATAGTCTCAGAGCAAACATTGCATCTGTAGTGCTCTTTTCCGGCATGAAACCATACTGCTGATCACTAATCATCACCTCCCTTCTTAACCTAGCTTCCACTACTCTTTCCCATAACTTCATGCTGTGACTGATCAATTTAATCCTTCTGTAGCACATCACCCTTATTCTTAAAAAATTGGTACCAAAACACTTTTTCTCCATTCCTCAGGCATCCTCTCACTTTCCAAAATTTCATTAAACAATCTGGTTAAAAACTCCACTGCCATTTCACATAAACACCTCCATGCTTCCACAGGTATGTCATCTGGACCAACAGCCTTTCCATTCTTCATCCTCTTCATAGCTATCCTTACTTCCTCCTTGTTAATCCACTGCACTTCATGATTCACTATCCCCACATCATCCAACCTTCTCTGCCTCTCATTCTCTTCATTCATCAACCCCTCAAAGTACTCTTTCCATCTGCTCAATGCACACTCCTCACTTGTAAGTATATTTCCCTCATTATCCTTCATCACCTTTACCTGCTGCACATCTTTCCTAGCTTGGCCCCTCTGTCTAGCCAATCGGTACAGGTCCTTTTCTCCCTCCTTAGTGTCCAACCTTTCATTCAACTCTTCATATCCCTTATCCTCAGAGAGGCTGTGATGTCAGGCCATGCAGTAAGGGGTACCACTGCTGTCTGGACCAATCTGGAGCAATGAGGATGGTCTTTGGTCTATCCTCCCTTATCTTGATCAGTACCTTGGGAATAAGAGGTAGAGGAGGGAATGTGTACACAAAGAGGGAGTTCCAGGGGAAGGTCAAGGCATCCACCTTCCACACTAGGTGGTGATACTCCCTGGTAGATAATTTTTCCAGCTGGTGGTTGAGGTGCAAAGCAAAGAGATCCACTTCCAGAGTTCCCCACTTCTGAATGACTTGCAAAAAGATTTTCCTGTGGAGCTGCCATTCGTGGGGGAGGGGGGGGTCCAGTAAGTTTCTGCTTAGGTGGTCTGCCAGGGTGTTGTTGACCCCCGGTGGGTATTGGGCAATTAGGTGTAAACCCATGGAGGTGGCTGCCAGCCAGATGTTCATGACTAGCCTGCACAGGGGGTAAGATTGGGTCCCTCCCTGTTTGTTGGTATACCACATTGCTGTGGTGTTGTCTGTTTTAATAAGGAAAACCCTGGCCTAAGATGGGGTTTGAAGGATGTCAGAGCCTTTTGTACTGCCATCATTTCCTTCTGACTGATGTGTAAGGGAAGGTGCTAGGCATCCCAAAGACCTTGGGTGCACCTACCTGCTAGGTGAGTGCTCAAAGCAATGTCTGAAGCATCAGTGGTGACTGTCTGGCCGGTAGAGCAGAGGATGAAGGGAAGACCCTTGTTCTTGGCACAGGCCCCTGCCCACCAGAAACTTGGCTCTTATACAGGGGATCAAAGGGAGAGAGATCTCTAGAGGCTGAGAGTGCTGACACCAAAGGTTCTTTAAATACCAGTGAGGTTTCCTCAAGTGCAGCCTGGCCAGAGGAATTAGAAGGATGCAAGATGCCATGTACCCCAAGGTTTGCAGGAACTTCCTCACAGTGAGGTGCCTTCTGGAAGCTAGCTGGGTAAAGTAGAGAGGTAGGAAGCTCTGCTTTTCTGGGGACAGGAAGGCCATTTGGGATGCTGTGTCCAGCAGTGCTCCCAAGAAAATGATCTTCCTGGAGAATGTTTGCTTTGACGTCTTCTTGTTCATGGTAAACCCTAGGGAAGTTAGGAGGGATCTGACAAAGAGAAGGTCCTGGAGCAGCTTTTCTTTGCACTGTGCCTGAATGAGGCAGTTATCCAGATAAGGGTAGATCTGTATTTTCTCTGTCTGCAAAATGTTATGGCCGGGGTTAAGCATTTGGTGAATACTGTGGATGCAGTAGATAAGCCAAAGGTAGTGCAGAGAACCAAGTGTTGTGGGCCTGCTCTGAAGCACAGGAATTTCCTGCAAGATTCCCTTATGGGGATGTGGAGGTAGGCATCTTTTAGGTCTAGGGTCACTAGCCAGGCATCTTTTGTCAGCATAGGTAGCAGCTGCTGCAAAGTTAGCATTTTGAATTTGGGGACCACCAGGGAGGTGTTCAGAATGGATAGATCCAGGATAGGGAGCCAAGTGCCCTCTTTTCTGGGAATAAGGAATAGTCTGGAATAAAAGCCTTTGCCTGTTTGATCTGAGGGGACAGGTTCTACTGCCTCCTGGGATATGCGAGTTTGTACCTGTTTCAATGCCTCTGCCCACTGATTTGGAGGTAAGTCTGGGTACCCTCTTGGAATTTGGAGTATATTAAAAGACAATTTGTATCCCTGAAAAATGATCTTTAAGACCCATTGGTCCTTTGTTACAGAAAGCCAATATTCTTTGCAGAGGGAGAGCTTTCCTCATAGCTTTTGGTGAGTGAAAGGTGGGCAGAGGGAGGAGAGAGAGTCATCGAGAGTTTTTGCCATAGAAGGGTGGCTTAGAACTCCCTGCCTTTGGGGCAGAAGTGGTCTACTGTTTGGTTCTCTGTTGCCTCTGGGATAGAGGCCTGGGTGGTTTGTCCCTGTGAGGCTTACCTTGGCCCTGTCTGCTAGGTGCAGAGAAGGACCAGTGCTTAGAGGGAAAGTTCCTGCTGAACCTGGGAGGTTGAATCTGAAAGAAATCCTTTACTGTTTGCATAGATTTTGATTTGTCTTCCATCTTTTTAAGCACCTCTTCTGCCTTTACTCCAAATAAGCGGTCCTTATCCAGGGATGCATCAATTAGTTTAGAATTGACATGATCAGGAAGAAGTTGTTCCTTCAACCATGCACGTCTCCTAATGACAGATCCTGACACTGCTGCCCTGGTTGAGGCTGCTAGGGTGTCATATCCACATTGTAATAAGGGTTTGGCCAGTTGACAAGTAGAGTGCAGTAAATCTGCTAACTCCTTCAAACGGCCACAGTCAGGAAAGCTTGAAATCTTTCATTTTAATAGTTCCAAAGAGTGTTGTTGATATTTTAACATATGGAACTGACAGGTGAGTACTCTGTCAGCTAAGGTTGCAGAGGTGTATACATTTTACCTCATCTGTCCAGAGCTCTGGAATCCTTGTCAGAAGGAACAGGATTCTTGGCAGAACTAGTCTTAGCTCCCTTAGGTCCCTGTGTAATGACCTCTGGGTCTGCGGCAGGATTTCTGTACAGGTATTTGTGAGTATCTGGTACTCTGTAATACCTGTCAGGTTTACTGGGAGCAGCTGGGAGGGTGTCAGGGGTTAAGATGGATTCATGGAAAGTATCATCCACCACTTCTAAAATAGGAGGGATGGCCAGGATTCTGTGCTGGGGCAGGTCCAAAAACTCTCTAAGTCTTTTCTTAGACTAGGGGATATCCTGAGATTCCTATTGGAAATGTACCCTGAGGGTGTAAAGCATTTCCCCAAAGGAAAGGTCTTCTGGTGGGGAGGCAGAGGGAATGGATTCCTCTGCATCTGAATCCTCATAAGCAGTTGGGTTGTTGTTGCACTTCAAAATCTGAATAGTCAGATTTCTCAAAATCCTGTTCTGTCATAATTTCTGGGAAAGGGTGTCTTTTCCTTTTAGAAGTTGTGGCCTGACTACCCCTGATAAGGAAAATGAGATCCTCTGCCATTTTAAGCATTTGTGCTTGGGGTGGTGGAGCAGGAGCAAGATGGTGGCTAGAGGCAGATTTTCTAGGAGTGGTCTGGCTTCTAGGCTGAAGATTATCCATTGGTCTGAGATAAATTGTAGTCGGATGAGGAGACATCAATTTTTGTCTAGATTCGGTAGTGCGAGAGGCCTCCTCAGAAGCCGGTGCCTGCGTCAAGGCTCCAGACCCAACCAAGGCAGTGACAGCCAAAGGCCCGGGAGACGAAGAAGATTTCTGCGGCATACCGGACTCCGAAAGGGTCTCGGTAGAGGCCTATGTAGATATCGAATTGGGCATCAGGGGCTGCGAAAGCACTTCACTGAATTCCGGAGAACTGATGACCTGCTTAGCAGTAGAGTCGTCTGAAGGCTTAGCCTTGTGTAGTCTGTCTCTATGTTTATCTCTGCGTTTTTTCAGAATGTCTATGGATTGTTGGCTGATGGATGCCATTTCAGAATATGAAGATGGAAGACGAAAATACCTGTCTACAATAAGAGCTCTACAGTGAATGGTTCTCGTGTTAAAGAGGGCACATTTCCGGCAATGGGGCCATCGTGGTCTGGGCCTAAACAAGTGATGCAGTATGAATAGAAGTCTCAGTGTGGGATCTGCTTTCCACATGCGAGATAATTGTTAACTTTTTTGGACATCGGTTAGTGCAAGAAAAAAATGGATTCCCAACGGGGTACTTAGCTTTAGATGTTTTCAGCTGAAATTCAAACTCTGATAGTGACAGACTGGCACAATTTTGAACTGCTTCTGCTACAGGCTCCATAGTAAGAAAGATGGATGTAATGGCATCAACTGCCTTGTTTTATAGCACTGGAGACCTGATGTCAGACTACAGGCGACAGCAGCCGATGCAGAAAAACTTTGACTCTGGTATTTGGGCTGGCCGAGAGCTACCACAGCAAGGATAACCCACAGGTGATGACTGCAACAGTGAAACACAAAGAACATCCTAACACTCCCCTTTCATAGCAAAACAAAACGATTAGATCAGTCAGGGGTTTAAACGCAATTGTCACCTCTTCTATCAATTTACATAAGCAGCAACACAGTATTGAAATTCTAAGATTTAAATGTTATTTATAATAGTTTGTGTTAAGATAACTTAAGAGTAGTAGCAAAGATTTCTGTGACATTTAGAGAAAAGTCAGTAGATATTTTTGTCTTGTAAAGTATAAATGCATTTACCATTTTCCAAGCCCCCCCCCCCCCCCTCCACACACACACACAGGTCAGAACTGCAGAAAGAGAGTCAGGTGGCAACCCTATCAACTAGGTGCACTGATACTGTTCATAAAAAAAGGTCTTTTATGTTTTGTGTGACATCCTTCCAGAGGGGGTTGCATATCTGGTACATGCAAATCCATTGTAAGAGATTCCCACCATTGCATTGTCAGTGAGCAACCATAATATACAGCTGAATTTACTTTAACATACATTTACTATGTGCCCTTGCATTAAGAACACTAAGAAAAGGAAATCAGAAGTACTGTACTTAACTGTGTTTAAATGCATATAGACACACACACACACACACACACACACACACACACACACACACACACACACACACACACACACACACACACTTACACACACATGCTTTTGTACACATACTTTATATACATACACATACAAACACACACACACGCGCGCGTGCACGCGTGCGCATGTGTGTGTGTGCAATATGTGTGCATACAATGAATTATTTATAATAAACAACATAGTATAGTTAAGCATTATTAATGTTTACATTCTTGTAAATGTTGCTCAATGATTTACTTGGTCACTGTCGCACATTGGCTATGTGTTCCACATGCAATCTTGGTCAATGTCTTTCTGTCAGTATTTTTTTATTTGCATTGATATGTGCATTTAATAATTGTTATTATCTTTGCCAGTGTAGCTTATGTTGTGGCTGAAAAGGGTCCTGGGACAAGTTCACTTTCCAGGTTACCAAAGTATAAATAAATATGAAATAGAAAAAAGGAGGGGGAACATGACAGAAATAATTGAGGAACTAGTAAAGTACGTTTTAAGTCTGCATCATTCATGAGAGAAAAATCCTCCCACTGAAGGAATTGGGAAGTAGCAGACAGACTAAGTTTAGAGTCCTACTACTTGTCACTTCTAAATGTACAGCAAGGATTATTTACTACAGTGAAAGTTTTCACACCTCAGCATCAGAGTATGGGGGATGGCTTATCAAGTTTGTTAGGACTACAAATGACAATAGCTAACAGCTATTTATAGCATAGAACAAGCTCTGTCAGAGAGATAAATGAGGCTCAGTCAGGTAAACAGAGAAGCAGCTCTTTTACAGAAGGTGTGTTTAGATGATGGTGCTTCACAGTCCTGCCATTATATTTTAATGGCATGAGAAAACAGCACCACTTTGTTATGTCTGGCATGAGTTATATAAAGAGGACTTCAAAGGTATTCTGGGAAGAAGGAAGGAAAGCAGGAAAATAAGATCACGTTACCAGGCCAGGCCCCATCATCCGCCATTTTAAGAGAACACATTAAAATTGTAAAAGAAGCACTTGGAGTGATTTTGAGGCATTAAAATAGCTCAAAAACAAAGATACAATGAAAAAAATATGTTTGAGTTCTAAGGTGGAGTTTTCCTTTAAAGTACAGCACGACAGAACAAACTAAGACTGTAGGGGGAGATAATGAACACGGTGTTCCCATTTGCGGTTATCCCTGTTTTGAGTTAAAATATAATCTCTTATATAGAGTGAGTAAAGAAATGGAAAGAACAAATGTCTGAATCAGCTACTAGCAGACAAAAATATAGGACACTAGTAATGAAGCTAGCCCATAGTCAAGTTAGGAGGTCACCTGTGACTTGAGAAAACTAAGGCAGGGGTATTAACCAAATTTCACTGACCAAGCATAATGCAAAAGTTAGAAAAAGTCTGTGCTTCTTGTCTAGAATGTCAGAAAACTAGACCTAATGTTGGACAGAAAAATCCCCTGTTCTCAATGCCTATCACAGAAGTACTATTTGAATGTATTGGTAAGGACCTCATGGGCCATTAATAAAATCCATCAATGGGTACCCATACATAATAGTTATAATGGATTATGCTGCCAAATTTCCATAAGCAGTACCATTGTCCAAAGCTGAAACTGAGGCTATTGTCAGGAAATTCATACTCATATGCTGTAGTGCGACTATCCCTAAAGAGATAGTTACTGATTAAGGCACTCCCTTTATGATAAGAACACTGCATCAGTTATGTCAGTGCTTAAAGTCAAACAGTTGAAGGCATCAGTCTACTATCCATGATTGCTTTCTCTGTAGGAAGTGTATCTTCTTTTATTCCCTCTTTTACTAATCCACCTATCCACAACACATTTTTCCCATTTTTGCACATGGGGTCAGGGTGTCCCTTCAAAAGAAGCAATCATCTAGAGCCAAGGTTTTTGCCACTGAGTGTCCAGCCCTGCCAAAGGCCTCTTTCACTAATGTCTTACAGTAATTTACTTAACTCCGTTGTAGCTATCAGCTGAAATGTGATATTGAAAGGGCTTGGACACTTTTTTTTCCTGGCTCTTTGCAACTAGCAGCTGATGGAGAAGTTTGCACCTTCCTCTCCTTTAGTTAGTATATACAAGTAGTTATCTTTTAACTCACAACCTTCCTTTCCTTTACTTAGTATATACAAGTAGTTATCTTTTAACTCACAACCTTCCTTTCCTTTCCTTAGTATATACAAGTAGTTATCTTTTAACTCACAACCTTCCTTTCCTTTACTTAGTATATACAAGTAGTTCTCTTTTAACTCACAACCTTTCTTTCCTTTACTTAGTATGTACAAGTAGTTATCTTTTAAATCACAACCTTCTTTTCCTTTACCTAGTATATACAAGTAGTTATCTTTTAACTCACAACCTTCCTTTCCTTTACTTAGTATATACAAGTAGTTATCTTTTAACTCACAACCTTCCTTTCCTTTGCTTAGTATATACAAGTAGTTATTTTTTAACTCACAACAGGGATAAAAACTAATGGGAACGTATCAATAGGTTGGTAGAAAGGTTTAACAAAACACAGAAATCTAACCTGAGGAGAATTATGGGTGTAAATGGTAAAAACTATGACCATGTTATACCCACTTATTATTTGCAATAAGCTTAATCTTGAAATGCTGTATCTCATGCATCTGAAAGGGCTGCTTGACTTTGCTAAGGGAATTTGGGTAACTATATCATTTAAAGTTATGATATAACACTGTGTTAGTTTGCAGGATGCATTAAATTTGGTAATGTACATAGTAAAGGAGTACATCCAAGAAATGCAACTAAGCACTCACAATAAGAATGCCTGACGTTGAAAATGTAACCTAAGAGGCAGGTATTAGTTTCAGTATCTTCTATGGAAAAGAAATGTCTAACCAAATGGCAGCGACATTTGAGTTTATGTAATGAATAAAGGTTAGATGGCTGAGAAAGATTAAAAATAGAGCAAATTTACCAAATTAATGTAATGAAGCCATGGAAGGAAGCAGAGAATTGTGCAGACAGCTTGTAAAATGGGGTTCCTACAAGAGAGACCAGTGAGTCTCTACCTGAAGTACAATGAGAAAAGTTCCTGTCAAGAGTTCGAAGGTCATTAATGAGAAAAAAAATTAAGAAATAAACGAATATTCTCAGAACTGAGAGAGCCACACTAATAGAATACAATATAGATGCAAAACCTGACATAAAGGTAACAATAAGACCTTACAGAGTGCCAGAGTCACAATAAAAGTTAAAGAAATTCCAAAATGCTCGTACCAGGTATGATAGAAGAGTTGCAGGGTAACTGGAACAGCCCACTATTGTTAGTCTCTAAACCTGATGGAAGTATCAGATTCTATGATTTTAGGAAACTGACCAAAATTTCAAAGTTCAATAAATATCCCATACCCATAACTGATAAATTGTTAAAAAAATCTAGGGATGGTCAGACACTTGACAACAAAGGACTTTGCGAAGGATATTTATTTATTTATTTAGTTGTTTGTCTTTGTTGACCAGGAAAGTCTGACTGGGCAGAGCCCATTTTCAGCAGAGGCCTGGATACTGGCAGACACCAATTACTCCTTTGCCAGACAACTTTTGTAACCCCTAATTGCCTATTTTAACATGTTCCCTGGAAGGGCTAATTTGACAGAACACTATTATGAAGATACTGTGTACTGTAATTTGAAGCTGGAAAACTAAGCAGGCTAACATTTTAGTTTGTAGATTATTGAATAAACCCGTCTTTTTTAACTATGTCCTGTCTCCCGTATCTTTTTGGATTTATAATATATAAAATATGAATTTTATGCATGTGTGTACATTTCTGCCAGTAAGGTCAAATCACACACTGCAGAAAACATATTTTTGCTTTTACACAGTCATCCACATGAAACTGTGTCCTCCATTTATCTTTTTATTCCTTCATTTTACAAATTTAAAAGATTTTAGCACTTACTTTCTTTTTCCCAATCTCCATACCAAATAATTCATGCACATGCACTTTTTGTTTTTATCTGTGTGAGTATAAAATCAGCCATTCCAGCCTCATAGCAACTGCAAAAATCCCTCTTTTAATAGTCAGAGTTTTTTTTTTAATGAACAATTTATTCCTTTTAGCATTAAGCAGATACTGCTACAGTAAAATCCACTGAATTTAGTAAAGGACACAAATTGGAAAAGTAAGTGCAAGAGCTGACGGAGACCAAAAGATTTTTCTGGAATCATGCTGGAGTGTTCCATCAAAAGTACTTTGCTTGCCTGTAACCCAGCATCTATTAATGTGTGTATCCATAAACCAAAAGACTCGGAGTAAATGTGACCTCACCCCTTGTACCTTCACCCCATAAGGTCTTGTTTAGCAGCTGGCTCAACTCAGGTGTGAAATGAGACCGAACTAAATCCTAAGTGAAAAGTAAGCATTATTATAAATCCTCTGTGCTACAGAGTACAGCTAACAAACAACACATGCATCATTATTTCCCCTACGGAAAAAAAAAAGTAATTCCAGTCACTTAGAGTTAGCTACAGTAAAGACCTGGAAATAACTAAAGAAAAGTTTTAACAATCTGCCTGCAATGCACTTCACTACTGTTTGCAAAAAGAAAAAAAAAAATATATATATATATATATATATATATATATATATATATATATATATATATATATATATATATATATATATATATATATATATATATATATATATGTGTGTGTGTGTGTGTGTGTGTATATATATATATATATATATATATATATATATATATATATATATATATATATGGTTTTCTTTTCAGCAGTGAACTGTAGAATGCATATATAGCCTAGCCATCATAAGTGCAATCAAGACAAATGGTCCCTTGAGAAACAAAGTAGTTACATGTGCTACCAGCTTCCAAAAATGAAAAGTTCATATGTGAAGTAGTCCTGACAAGCACACAGATGATTTATTGCTGTAGTGGCCCTCCATTACTGGTCAGTAGATTATCACACCTGCTAGCCTATCAGTGGGAAGATTGTGATTATGATGGAAAGGCTTTAGTCCAGAAATACACTAATCAGCTGTTACAACAACTTGTTATGGTTAAGTATAGTATGAAATCCATTTCACCTTTGAGTTGCTCAAATCCTCTGCAAGTCAAAATTTCTGAATATTTCTTATTTCCCCTTGCTATTTTCATTTGCAACATTTGCCATCAGTACCCACAAGGAATGCATCACTCAGCAGTAAAGTAATTGTGTCAGCTACACAAAAAGATCCTGAAAATGGCACATGATTTTTGTTCAAACTTATGGTTATGCTTGGTTGACAAGATAAAACTCTAGCTCTAACGTTTGGGAATGAGCCATGAATTATTTGAGCAATGCACTACAACTATATTATTTCTCTGCAAAGCCAGATCACATATCTGGAAGTCAAAGGGAAGCAAGAAGGTGAATAAATGCTTTATGCTTTTTTAGGACTGTAACAGGAGTGGAGGAATTAAAAGACCTGAGTAGGCTGAGCAAAGATGTGACTTGGAACATGAAAGACGAGGAAAAAATCAGATGAAATGAATGAACATTTTACCCCAGTGTTCACAAAGGAAAGGGGGGAGAAAGCACGATGCTGGATGGAGACAGGGCATGATGGGGAAAGTGGAGGGAACAGTGAACAAATACCAGGGTACAGACAGGAGCTTGAAAAATAAATTTGTTGCTTCAGAGTAAATAACACTCAGAGACCAAAGGGCCTGCCTCCCTGAATCCTCAGCAATCTGGGCAATGAGGTGGCCGATACAGAAGGATCTGATACCTCAAAGATGGCAAGATTATGGGAGTGGCCATGATGTCAGCAAAACAAGAAAATGGTTTGGGGTGTTAAAATGTACTGCACCAGTAAGAAAAGAATAAGACGGCAAGCATATCATTCCTTGAATACTCTGTGCAACTCAAAAGGCAATAGAACAGGAACATCATACTGATGGAAGTTGTTTAGAGAAAGATGTGTGGGTTGGAGGATAGCTATGAAATGGCACAATTGGAGCTTTGGAGCTCTTCACACTAGAGACAATATGACACTTGTGTGCAAATGTCATACTTAGGAAAGTTGAAGGGGTCACCATGAACAGGAAAGACAGAGAGGAGGATGATGGGGTCACAAGCAACTGATTACAAGGCCCTAGGTCTCAAATCAGGGAGAGGTTAGTGGATCAATTAAATGGACTGCTAGAGAGGGTGGTGGAAAGAAAAATCCATGAAGGAATTCTCAAGGCCATTAGATGTGAGAAAGGATGAGATGAAAGGGAGGGTGGAATGTTAAATGCACTTAACTAATCACATCCTCAGCATCTCCATATGTACTGCCTTACTATCCTTATTGCACTGTACTTCTCTATCACACCACAGTTATTGTGGCTTATCTTATTCATGCTACTGAATTTGTGCTACACTGTCACACAATTAAGTTGCTTATAAATAAATAAATTATTTTCTTACAGACCTGAACTTTCTTTGTTGAACTGCAACAAGTGATTACTGTCTAGCTTGCTGGCACTGAGGTATATCTCTCATCTCATTAGCGCACGTGCTAGCAGTTACTGTCTAGCTTGCTGGCACTGAGGTATATCTCTCATCTCATTAGCGCACGTGCTAGCAGTTACTATCTAGCTTGCTGGCACAGAGGTATACCTCTCATCTCATTAGCACACGTGCTAGCAGTTACTGTCTAGCTTGCTGGCACTGAAGTATACCTCTCATCTCATTAGCACACGTGCTAGCAGTTACTGTCTAGCTTGCTGGCACAGAGGTATATCTCTCATCTCATTAGCGCACGTGCTAGCAGTTACTATCTAGCTTGCTGGCACAGAGGTATACCTCTCATCTCATTAGCACACGTGCTAGCAGTTACTGTCTAGCTTGCTGGCACAGAGGTATACCTCTCATCTCATTAGCACACGTGTTAGCAGTTACTGTCTAGCTTGCTGGGACAGAGGTATATCTCTCATCTCATTAGCGCACGTGCTAGCAGTTACTATCTAGCTTGCTGGCACAGAGGTATACCTCTCATCTCATTAGCACACGTGCTAGCAGTTACTGTCTAGCTTGCTGGCACTGAGGTATACCTCTCATCTCATTAGCACACGTGCTAGCAGTTACTGTCTAGCTTGCTGGCACAGAGGTATATCTCTCATCTCATTAGCGCACGTGCTAGCAGTTACTATCTAGCTTGCTGGCACAGAGGTATACCTCTCATCTCATTAGCACACGTGCTAGCAGTTACTGTCTAGCTTGCTGGCACAGAGGTATACCTCTCATCTCATTAGCACACATGCTAGCAGTTACTGTCTAGCTTGCTGGCACAGAGGTATATCTCTCATCTCATTAGCGCACGTGCTAGCAGTTACTATCTAGCTTGCTGGCACAGAGGTATACCTCTCATCTCATTAGCACACGTGCTAGCAGTTACTGTCTAGCTTGCTGGCACAGAGGTATACCTCTCATCTCATTAGCACAAGTGCTAGCAGTTACTGTCTAGCTTGCTGGCACAGAGGTATATCTCTCATCTCATTAGTGCACGTGCTAGCAGTTACTGTCTAGCTTGCTGGCACAGAGGTATACCTCTCATCTCGTTAGCACACGTGCTAGCAGTTACTGTCTAGCTTGCTGGCACAGAGGTATACCTCTCATCTCATTAGCACACGTGTTAGCAGTTACTGTCTAACTTGCTGGCACAGGGGTATATCTCTCATCTCATTAGCTCATGTGCTAGCAGTTACTGTCTAGCTTGCTGGCACAGAGGTATACCTCTCATCTCATTAGTGCAAGTGCTAGCAGTTACCGTCTAGCTTGCTGGCACAGAGGTATACCTCTCATCTCATTAGTGCAAGTGCTAGCAGACATGGATAAGATAAAGTGCCGACTAGCTAAGCACATTTTCTTCTGCCATCAAGCAGCTTTAATTCAATGTAATATGAAATGGCACACATGAAGATTATTTATCCCAGTACTTGGATAACAATAGACAAAATGGAATCTACTTTATTAAAACTGAGGGGAGCACCTTAATTATTTTGGTCCAAGGTGAGAAAAGTAACATTATCAAAGACATCATGCCAGTTATATTTTGTCAAGACTGTTTACCATCTTAGCAATATTGTGTTATGGCTTATCAAAGTTATTTATAAGTATTACAGATAATGAAGAACATTGCAATGATCGTACACAATGCATTTAAAATTGACAACAATGTATGATAAGGAAATTCTGCTGATAGGGATGACTGCAATTAGGGATATAGACAACAGGCAAGAGGGGCTGGAATTTATTGGAGAAAACTGGCAAAGGAACCAAGGTATTGGGAGGAAATAACTAGAGAGGGAAAGGTAATAGAAAGGGAAGATACCTAGAATGTATTTGGACTGCACATTAGAGATTGCCTTCCCTATCAAGGATTGATATCTGAGTATAGGCAAAGAGAAAGAAATGGGGGATCCTAAAAGAAAGACCAGCACTTGTAGAGTTTTTCGAAGCTGTCATTAAAAAATGAATAATTAGTACAGCATATAAAATATTCCATGATAACTATAAGAATCAGTCAGAGGGGTTTAGAAAGGATTGGGAAGAGTGATTGGATAAGCAATTCACAAAGAAACAGTGGGAGGATATATGTATGTCTCCCACATATGCAACAAAATCTAGAAGATTTAGGATTTTTGTTTGGAAACGTTTACACAGATATTTTTATACCAAAAGTAGACTCCAGATCATTTTTCCTCAGGTAAATTTCAAATGTTGGAGGTGTGACAGGGAAGAAAGAGGCAATTAGGAACATTTTTTTTTCTGGGAGTGCAGTGAATTGGCAGACTTTAAGGATTCCCTGCAGGCTGCACTGTCAGAAATCCTGGGTGGGCAGATTGGTCTGACAATGGAAATGATTTTTTCTGAGCTATGATACAGAATTGGAAGTGCCTAGACATGGTAAGGCTCTGCTGTATCTAATTATGATGGCTGCCAAAAACAATTACTAGAAAATGGAAATCAAAATCTAAACCAACTATATTAGAAGTAGTGAATGTAGTAACAGAGATAAAAACAATTGGAACTGAGATCTTTAGTAAAAGATAGGAGCAAACTACATAGGAAGAAATAGGAATTATGGGAATGATGCAGACAGGGAAGGAATAAGGTTTAAATGAAGGCAAGACTTAAATGAGCTATGTAATGTTTGACTAAAAACAATTGGGTAAATTATAAGTGATGTATAATGTTTGCAATCGGGAGTGTGTCAATATGGTCTGTAATGTAAAATTCTTGCAACTAGGACTGTATCAGTGTGGCTTGTTTTTCATTTATATAAATGTATGATTACTTATGGCCTATGTGATGGTTCAATAAAGATGTTTCTTATTTAAAAACGGTCAGGAATTTAATAATTTATGTAATGTTGCTTAGGTTATATGATATATAGCAATATATGTGAAGCATAATGTTTGTTAATTTTAACTTGTTAATACAGTTCGATTAATTTTATATAAATGTACCTATGTCACAAGTGATAATTCAATAAGGTGTTTAAAGATAAAAAAACAATGTATGATGAAAAACTGGAAGTTTGAATGATTATGTTGAATGAAGATTGAAAACACTAAATACAGAAATAAGTAAATATTTCTGTAGTATTAAGGAAATAAGTCAAAAATCTTTTTAAGAAGTAGCAGAATTTAGAATAGATAGTAAAATATAGTTGGTGAAGGGGGGTGTATTGCAGAAAGGAAAATATAAAGTTTTTGTACTTAAATGCAACCCAAAAGAACAATTAAGAAGGAACAAATAAGATGATATATAGAGTGAAAATGGAGCAAATCAATTTTGTAAAGACATCCACTGTTAATAAAAAAGGTTAAAATAGCAAAGGTGAATGAAAATAGAGGAAAAACAACCTCACATCTTATAGGGGAAAATGAAACAATATGACTAGGTAAAAATAGTCCTCCTGATGACTGTTATGATAAGGAACAACTGTCCTAATAAAGATATAAAAACATTGGTCAGCTGTGCTGTTGGATATTAAAGGTACAACTTCAGTAACCATTCAAGTGAGAGATAGATCAACATTGTTTTTTTCACCTTATCAGTACACTTATCACATGAGTTGATTCACAAGTCATGAACGATAGTGCAAGTGCACACATTCTCACAAGACTTGTCCTCTTCACTAGCAAGTACAGTGCAAAACAACTAAAACACATTTTATGCAGGCATTAAGCCCCTTCATTCCACAGTGTGAAGGACTGACTACCCCAACAACCTTTTGATTTCTTATTCTCATGCTGAGGTTGTTGCACTTCAAAGAAAGAACAGGCACTGACAGGTTCTCAATGCTTCTCTTAGGTGCATAGACCTTGGACCACCCATAACTTGCAAACATGGGAATATAACATTCTCACTCTTGTGTGAACTGAGCAATATAAGACATAAAAATAACAGAAAGAAGTGTTACGAATCCAAGTAAAATTATGATTTGCAAAAGCATTCTGTACTCCTGGAAAAGACAATGCCTAAAGCAAGGCTTCTTAACAGGCTCGTTGCCAAAGAACAACCACCGTTTTTTGATCTACAGCGATAGTCTTCTTTTGTATCTTGCAAAGTCATTAGTCCTCAGGAAAACTGTGGTGTCCAGTTCCCCTTTCCATCATGTCATGACTGTGAAAGGTGCAAAGGTTCCAGTTTACTTATGTACAAGGATTCTACTAAGCAAACAAAAAAAGCAGCAAATCCTTAGTATCGTCTGTCCATTCATGTAAGCTATCTGACTAGGTAGATATTAAACCTCCATCTGAAAGCTGAAGAACTGCTCTTCTCAGAAAGCAGTATCAGATAAGGAGAGGCAACTGGTGTTCTGTAACAATGTATTACCTGGTCAATATAAGACCATACAAATACATCAAAGGAAACTTAATACCCTAACTGTGATACCTTATTCTGTAAGGCTTCCATAAATCCTAGTGCATCCACTAGTAATGATACCACAATCTATTCTCTCATGTGCCATCTTTTAAATCCCTCTCATGTACCTCACTCCAAAGTGTACTGTAGGAATTAATGCGCTGTGAAAAGATGCAAATATCTTGTCTCAGATCTGAAGTTGAATCCTTCAGTCTGTTACATATTCATCTTCTTGTGTGTTTTTTTTTTCCAAACCTTGTTCCTCCTTCTAAAATATAATTACTTGACTTCCGTCTAAAAATATTGTGGGCTGCCATCATATCATTCCCATTTATCTTTTAGCCCTTAGTCTGTCGTTGTATCACTGGTTACCACCATCTCTTAATCTATTTTCTGTCTCTTCTCTGGACTCTCTTCATTAGTCTGTTTTTCTTTTTAACACTGGCCATAAAAACAGTATATAATGTTCTCAGTGAAAGCATGCCACATATATGCATGATAGAAGGATAACCCTAGTGTCCCTTCACTCTATAACTGGTATCAGACATCCCATTGCCATATTTGTCTTAGCATTTATTTTGTATGCCACAACGTATGGCTTAATCAGAGCACCCCCCCCCTGCCCCCGGGACATAGGTTCTCCAGAAGCTTCAGTGCCATGAGGCTTCACTAGAAAGGGCTACTTCTTTATGTCTCATGCTTCAGACCAGCTTTGCAATGTATACATTGTATGACAGTATCACAGAGCACTATGGCCATATGTCACCATCATCACTATCAACACCTTACCTTTGCCCTTCCCAAAATTCACTGAAATCTTACTCCCTCTTCTTAGGTTAAACATGGGGCAATTTGCATTGTCTTTGTATATCAGAGGTGAGTACTCTAATCTTAGCTAATATCATCTTGAGATCTGTCAAGCTAGACCATTACATACAAACAGAACAGCAGTTCAGGTCTTGGAAATATACTACATACACTGCACTACAACCACCACAGATAAACTGTACCTGTCAGGTTAAGTATTATTCTTATTTATAACATCTCATCTCATCGCAAATTTTTATTAAAATATTATTTATCAAACTCTATGTTATAATAATATTTTGGTTAATGCAATGATGTTCTGGATTGTTTTTACATAAGAATGAGAGCAAAAGTGTTCTTTTTTTCTAATAATGTTAAAAGAAATAAATAACACAGTTCCTTCATACTTACAGATAACAAAATGTAATTATTATAATTCTGCTTAAATGACAGTGTAATGTTTACTAAAAAAATACAGCATAAACAGTTTCCCTAACTTTTAGCACGCAAAGGTGTCATATCCTGCTCTGATCTAATAGTCTTTTGAGAGTGATAGAAATGGAAATACATAAATGTATAACAATATCATAGGATTAAGCACTGCAGGCTTCTAAGACTTTTGTATTGATGATGCTGTGTAGGTATTATTTTGATAAATATTTAGGTTAGGAGAACCAGGAAACAGAAATGGAAATGAATGATTGTGCTTCAGCGAGAGCCCACCTGTGCAGCCATATGAATGATGCCTTTATCCTACAGACCCTGGAATGCAATGGGTTATATGATATATTACCTGCTCTCTTAGACAACAGCACCTTACTTTTTCTTATTTGTGTACTTCTGGATCTGATAAACTCTCTAAAACATTTATTTAACTAATGGAATGTAAAGTAAGCACCAGTCAAGCAGTGGATCATATGTCAGTCATTTGCAGTATTTGCCATCTCACATCTTTCTTCTTGGTTCCGCAGCTGCTGCTGCCTAGTCATTAAAATAAAGTAAGTTTATAAATAAAATAATCTGCATTCCAGTTACAGTATGTCATACAGTGTTAAAATAACTTGCAAACTGTGCTCAGAATGGAACCTTTTTTTTATTTTAGTAAACTCTCTGCTTCAAATAATTGTAACAACACATGGAGATGTAAAGAATATATCAGATAAGACATATCACATTCCAGGGAACCTGAAACTGCTAAATTATTAACATAAAATTAGTTTTGTAAAAGCATGTTAAAGTCAATACGTTTGTAGGTAAAGACTAATACCCAGTAAAATTTATAAATGGATACCTTGCCCTCAGAGTTAAATTGTGAGACATGATGCACATTGCCTGTGCTGTACACCCCATTGACACCCCATGCACCCCCACCCACACACAAACAGCATATGGCATGTGCTGGAAACATTGAGTTTTTTTTCACTATAAAAACTGCTGCTTATATTCCTGCCATATTTCTCTGTTCTCATCATTTCTGGTAGAATGGCACTTCCTATCACCTTTCCTAGCTCTGAAATGTAAAGTCTACGAATCATCATAATTAAGGACAGGAGTTATTTATTTGTTTATTTGTTTGATTGTCTGCTTGCTTATTTGTTAACTAGTTAGTTAGTTAGATTCCTCATCCACACAAAACAAAGTTCATCCCTGTCTATATTCAAGCACAACTTGGATCTATGGATTAAAACTAGAACATTTACCCCAGGGCTGTCCTCTGTACTACTAATGAGCACAGGCAGCTCTTAAATGCCTTACCCCATGCATGGGTCCCCTCAAATTGTCTGATCCCAGTTCTTCTTATTAAGGGTAATATATAATTATGAACCATGGGATGGGCAATGCCAATCTGTAACCAAATGGGATAAATTAAATCCAGCACAAAAAGGGAAATTGGCTAGCCTTAAAATGGTTCATAAGCTCAGCTAGTCTAGTACCAACCTGTGAACTTATAAACCTACTTATTTATTTATTTATGTCACATTAGTTTACCAGGAAATGTCTGACTGGGGCAGGACCCCATTTTCAGTGGAGGCCCAGTTATTGTTAAGAGGTAAATACATGAGTCAAATGTAAAGGCTATAGTGTGAATAGTTAACATAGCAAAAAAAAAAAAAAAAAACATATACATCAATTAAAATGAAACTACAGTGACATAATAAGATGCCTTATTAAGTAAGGAAATTAAAGACAGATATAAGATTAGGTAGTGTAGGTTAGCAGACGGTAAATAATGGATACTAAAAAGAATGCACAGTATGGTCATCCAGGAGATGTGCAGTAACATAGTCGGTGATTGGTGAGGTGTTCTTTTAGGAGTAGCTTAAATTTGGAAGCACTCGTGGTGTTTAGTACGTGTTGTGGGATTGAGTTACAGGTTTTGCATACCTTGTAAAAGAATAGAAAATCTCCAAAGGTGTTGTTGGCCTTAGTGATTTTTAGGAGAAGATTTTCAGACAATCTTAGGGTTCTACAGTTAGTATATGCCTGAACTAGGTCTTTGAGTGTGGGGCAGTTTTCAGGTTGGTAAATGATGGAGTGGACCATAGTTAGTTGGTGCAGGGATAGTAGGTTTGGTAGTTCAATCCATTTGAGCTCCTGTAGAGCAGTGCAGTGGTGTGATCTATGTTGTTGGTTCATAGCAAATTAGGCTATTTTTTTCTAACAGGCCTCTAGTTTGCTTATTTCTGATTTTCTAAGGTTACTTAAAATGTGGTGTGAAAGGTGTATAGAAAAGGACATAGTAGATAAGTCCTGGCTGTGGATAGTCTGGTGTTGTTAGTAAGGTATGGTTTGGCTCTGTAAAGTGAGCCTAGTTTGATGTGAACCTTTTGGATGGATAGTGCTATGTGTTTATCAGATGTAAGACAGTTATCATTTGTAACCCCTAGAAGATAGTTTGTTCCATGGGTTCAATTTTGGTTTTGTTGGAAGAGTAGATGATGAAGAAGAGAAGGTTGTCTTATAGTTTGGTATTTGAGAAGACCATTAGTTTTGCTTTGGTTGAGCATTAGTTGGTGGGTGAAGAGATAGTCTTCAATGTCAAGGAAGTATTGTTGAGTTTTATCTAGGATTTCAGGAAGGGTTGAGGCTGAACAGCTGAGGGAAGAGTCGTCAGCTTATTGCAAATGGAGGCTAGTTGAGTGGTGGTTGTGCTGAGTTTGTTAATGAATATGATAAAAAGCAGGGGGCCTAGGATTGACCCTTGTGTGACGCCTACTGAGATGGATAGGAGAGGGGAGAGTTTGTTTTCCCACTTGATTGCTTGCTGATGGTCAGAGCTGTGAAACCATGATAGTGCTGGTTGGGTTAAGTTATAGGGTGCTAGTTCATAGAGTAGTTTTTAGTGGGATACTGTGTCAAATGCTTTAGACATGTCGAGAAAAATAAAAGATACGAGTTGGCCCTTATTTTTTGAGATAGTTTACAGTATTGGTAAAGCTAATTAGTGAGGTAGAAGTGCTGTGCTTGGGTCTGAAGCCATGTTGAGAATTAAAGATAAGGTTATTATTGAGTAGATAGTCAAAGAGTTGTTTGTGAATGTATTTTTCAAGAATTTTGGCTAGTGGAGGCAGAATGGCAATTGATCTCTAGTTTGAGAAGTCTGTTGAGGAGCCACCTTTGTGTAATGGGATAATATGAGATATTTTCTAAAGCTTGGGTATGTATTGCTTGGAAATAGAATGATTGATTAGTATAGATGGTATAAGAGATGGTATCTGCTTCCAGTTTCAGAAATTCATTAGGACGTAGGTCATCAGTGAGGGAAGAAGGCTTTAGTTTGTTTAGATTTTTTTTATGGCGCTAGTTTGTATTGGCCTGATAGAAAATCAGTTTAGGTTTGGTTCTGGGATGTCTGGAATTGACAAGGGAATATTTATATAATTTTTTATGAGTGATGTTATGGAGTTGATAAAGTGTATGTTGAATTGTGAAGCTATGCTATCTGTGGTATTTGAGGTGGTGGGTGATAGGGTAGCGGATTTCCCTAGATTAAGGAGCTAAAAATCAAACAGGAACAGCTAACGCCACTGGCTATGTGAATCTTGAGAAACCGGTAACTCCTTCTTTAAATATAAACCCAAGGTAACATCCAACGAATGAAAGCAGCAGCCCTCTGATAGTTAAACTCCACACTTTATTCGAACACGAAACATACACTAACAACAGTTAAGCGCTTTCACCTGTCCACAACACAGGCTTCATCAGAACTGACTTACATTTTGATTTAGCTCAATTTAAATTACTTTTTTGGCGCCAAACAGAGCTCACAGATTTAAAGACACAATGTAACCAAAATAATATGTCTTATGTTGCTAAATTTCATAAAATCTCATCAATTAATTCAACAAGTCTAAAACTGAAATAAAATAATACAACCTATAATACAACCGATATACATATTTCGCTCAGATGCATATCTTAATACTAACAAAATCAATAATATATATATTAAATATGTTAAAAAATGTTAAAAAATGTATATAAAACAATATAATACGCTATATGTGAATAAATATAAATTATATATAAAATAACTATATAATTTTTGTACCATATACTAATATATGCAAATACATAAAACTCATCACATCGTTTAAAATATTTAAAATACACTTAAAATATATTTAAAATGTATATTAAATGTAAGATGACTTACATAAGTAGAGGTTTGA
This sequence comes from Protopterus annectens, assembly GCF_019279795.1. Classification (NCBI taxonomy): domain Eukaryota; kingdom Metazoa; phylum Chordata; order Ceratodontiformes; family Protopteridae; genus Protopterus; species Protopterus annectens. The sequence continues at coordinate 1,361,957,246 of NC_056745.1, forward strand.
TTGAAATATTATCATTCAGACCGGGAGTAGAAGAGGCATCCGTGAATAATTGCCACCACATTTCACGGTAAGATAAGTGCCCTTTACTGTCACCTCCCCTAGGATCTGATTTAATAATATCTATAATACCAAATGTAAACTGATGATCAGAACCATACTGGTTAATATGCCTATACAAAGCATTCTTATCATCTCCCTTTTTTATACAATACATATGGCCATAGATACATTTATTAAACTGCCTCTCAGTTTTCCCAATATAGAAAGCTGAACATTTTACACATAATGCAATGTAAACCACAGACTTTGTTTTACAATTTCCATGTCTAAATTTAATATAAGACCTAGATATATTATCTAACCTCACTACTTCTTCGGTGTTAATCAAATAACACCAGTTACAACTACCACATTTGTGTGTATGTGTAGCTTTATTACTTATTGAAATTGGTCCTTTTTCTAAAATACTTTTTATATTGGGACCCATTTTATTTACAAAATAAGGCTTGTTGCCAACTATATCAGACACATATGTATCTGTCTGGATGATGTTCCAATTTTTATTTAAAATCTCTTTAACCTTATGTATATGTGGCCCATATTCCAGTATACATGCTCTATTTAAATCAGTAGACTTAGGGGTACTATTAAATATTCCATTGCTGTTGCCAGGATTTCTGTATAATATACCTAATAATGGGAAATATTTGGTCCCCCATCCCTTGACTACTTGTTTTTTTACTTTATCCATCATTTTCATATCATAACCTCTATCTTTAAATAACTTGGTTATATATGTTACCTCCTCCAACATATCACTATATAACGAAGTCATTCTTAATGCTCGGACTAATTGTCCCTTATATATATTTCTCATCAAACATTTAGGATGATTACTAGAAAATTCTAGATAACTATTAGAGAAGGTGGATTTTCTGTGTATTTGTGATGAAAATTGAACATTGTCTTTGTATATAAAAGTATCTAAATAAGTACAGAGACTCACGTCGCTTTTTACTAATTTGGTACCACCTGGTATGTCCGATAAGGACAAGGACAAAGTTAAGTTGTTAAGGCAGGCTAATCGACAATGTGTGGACGATAGCAGAAAGACTATAAGTTTGTTTAATACTTCTCAAAGACAAGATCTGTTAGAAAAGTTTCCTATGGAACTTGATGGTAATACTGAGAATTTTAGGGTGAACTGTTTAGTTGGGAATAACGACAATTCTTTGGACAGCACAGTGAAACTTTCTAGCATCCCGAATGGGCAAGGTGATGGTAGAGAAGTTGTCAACACTATTGATTTGCCCTCCAGTTCACATGTCAATGAACACAGAAACAGTAGTAGAGTTGGTTTTTTAGATTATACTTTTGATTTTTCTTTTACCGACACCGATGATGAGGCTAAAAGGATAGGTACTAAACCGAAGAGGAAGATACTGGTGAAGACCTATGCCCATACTGTGACTGACACTGGGACTGACAAAAACAGTTTTCGAATGGACAATACTGATAAAAGTGGTAGTATGAATAAGTTGAGATTATTTTTAAACAAGGACTGTGAATTTGACCAGGATAAAGTACATGATGATGTATTAGACAATTTAGTACCTAAAGGATCCTTAAAGGACATTATTTATATGTTTGGAAAGAAACTTAATCTGATCAATTCATTGAAATTAGACAATGCATATCTGAGTAAATGTATCAAATCTAATATTATACCAAAGGGCTTAAGGTTTTTCAAGTACCCTATGGGAACTGATATCAATGACAATACTATGAATGATTTTAATTTGTTTTTTGATAGTTGTGGTATAGGTTATATGAAATTGTTGATAAAATTCAATGATGAAAAATTAATTAAGAGAATGCAAGAAGTTGAAAAATTAAATGAAGTGATTTTAAAAGATTTATTATTTGCACAGTGGGAAAGATTATATACAAAACAATTTAATGTGGCTGAATCTAATGCTAAAAAAGCTTTTGAAAGGAAGAGTAATAAAATGAAGAGAGATATTCAACAATATAAAAATGGTACTGCATATCGATGGAATTATAACACACAGGATAGGTATGATCATAATAATTATGAAAAAAGGGATGTGGTTGATCAGACTGAGCGGAATTCACATTTTTGGAAGAACAAACAGATAGGCAAGACAAGAGATTGGAAATGGGGAGGGAACTGGAAAAAATTCCAACCATATCATTGATTGAGAACTGTGTACTACCGATCAATGAGAATACAGAAAATAATTCTATCAGAGAAGATGAAATCATAGATAGTAGATTAAATTTTACTATGGTAGGAGTTATTAATAGTTATAAGCACTTTAATATTTACAACTATACGGATGTAGAATTAAATATATCCCATTTTAATTTGTTTTCTAAAGGATTAAAATATATTCCTACTACTAATTTTAAACTGGTAGATAATATTAGTCAAGTTAAATTATATACTAGGAAATTAAATTTAGCTGTTATGTTCAACAACAAGGAAGTGAATGGACAGAATATTTATAATGGACCTAGCACCTTGAAAAAGAAGAGTACATTCATACCAGTTAATCATCCTACTATAGGAGTATTTGAGAAATTTGTAACCAAACAACTGTATCAGTTGAATAATACTCTTAGGGGTAAAAAAACCAAAAGCAACTTATCTGACGATGAACAAAAAATTCTAAATGAGTTAAGAAATGATAGAACAATTCAAGTAATGAAACCAGACAAAGGAGGGGGTATTGTTTTGTATGATCAGTTGACTTATTCTTCTAAGATTTCGGATATATTACATTCCACAGATAATTATGAAGTGGTATCATTAAATGAAGTGAATTTAGCATATAGGAGGATTAATTTACATATTGAAGAATTTTTAATTGACAAACGTATCACTATGGATACTTATAATTATTTAAGAGTAGAACATCCAGTGATAGCAACCTTAGTAGGCATACCAAAGATTCATAAGAGTATCGAGGATCCACCATTTAGACCTATTGTCTCTGGCAGTAGATCTAAAACATTTCCTTTAGGGGTTGCTATCGATACTATGTTAAAATCAGTTTATGAAAAAATTCCTCATTTAGTGAAAGACTCTTGGGAGTTTTTGTCTCAGTATCCCACAGATGCCTTTAATGAAAGTGTAAGACTTGTTACTATTGATGTAATTGATTTATACTCTTGTATTCCCAAAGACGAAGGTCTTGAAGCATTTGTTCGAAGTATGAGGAAATATGTTGAGTACGAATGGGACAAGATTTGTCTCATCATGGAGATGATGAGTATAGTACTTGACTACAATTTTAGCTACTTTGAAGGGGAAATTTTTAGACAGAAGAGAGGAGTTGCAATGGGGGCTGCTTGCGCCCCAGTGTTTGCCAACCTAGTCATGCTTGACTGGGAACAATCGATTATCTTTCATAGTGAATATTATAAAAATATTAAGTATTACTGTCGTTTTTTGGATGACATTTATATTTTATGGTAAGGTAATGAAAAGAGTTTGGATCAATTTTTAGACTACATCAATTTGAGCAGCACATTTCTTAAATTCACTAGTTCGCATAGTCAGACAGGTCTAGCTTATTTAGATACTTTTATATACAAAAACAATGTTCAATTTTCATCACGAATACACAGAAAATCCACCTTCTCTAATAGTTATCTAGAATATATATAAGGGACAATTAGTCTGAGCATTAAGAATGACTTCGTTATATAGTGATATGTTGGAGGAGGTAACATATATAACCAAGTTATTTAAAGATAGAGGTTATGATATGAAAATGATGGATAAAGTAAACAAACAAGTAGTCAAGGGATGGGGGACCAAATATATCCCATTATTAGGTATATTATACAGAAATCCTGGCAACAGCAATGGAATATTTAATAGTACCCCTAAGTCTACTGATTTAAGTAGAGCATGTATACTGGAATATGGGCCACATATACATAAGGTTAAAGAGATTTTAAATAAAAATTGGAACATCATCCAGACAGATACATATGTGTCTGATATAGTTGGCAACAAGCCTTATTTTGTAAATAAAATGGGTCCCAATATAAAAAGTATTTTAGAAAAAGGACCAATTTCAATAAGTAATAAAGCTACACATACACACAAATGTGGTAGTTGTAACTGGTGTTATTTGACTAACACAGAAGAAGTGGTGAGGTTAGATAATATATCTAGGTCTTATATTAAATTTAGACATGAAAATTGTAAAACAAAGTTTGTGGTTTACATTGTATTATGTGTAAAATGTTCAGCTTTCTATATTGGGAAAACTGAGAGGCAGTTTAATAAACGTATCTATGACCATATGTATTGTATAAAAAAGGGAGATGATAAGAATGTTTTGTATAGACATATTAACCAGTATGGTTCTGATCATCAGTTTACATTTGGTATTATAGATATTATTAAATCAGATCCTAGGGGAGGTGACAGTAAAGGGCACTTATCTTACCGTGAAATGTGGTGGCAATTATTCACGGATGCCTCTTCTACTACCGGTCTGAATGATAATATTTCAATCAAACCTCTACGTATGTAAGTCATCTCACATTTAATATACATTTTAAATATATTTTAAGTATATTTTAAATATTTTAAACGATGTGATGATTTTTATGTATTTGCATATATTAGTATATGGTACAAAAATTATATAGTTATTTTATATATAATTTATATTTATTCACATATAGTGTATTATATTGTTTTATATACATTTTTTAAAATTTTTAACATATTTAATATATATATTATTGATTTTGTTAGTATTAAGATATGCATCTGAGAGAAATATGTATGTAGGTTGTATTATAGGTTGTATTATTTTATTTCAGTTTTAGACTTATTGAATGAATTGATCAGCTTTTATGAAATTTAGCAACATAAGACATATTATTTTGGTTATATTGTGTCTTTAAATCTGTGAGCTCTGTTTGGTGCCAAAAAAGTAATTTAAATTGAGCTAAATCAAAATGTAAGTCAGTTCTGATGAAGCCTGTGTTGTGTACAGGTCTAAGCACTTAACCATTGTTAGTGTATGTTTCGTGTTCGAATAAAGTGTGGAGTTTAACTATCAGAGAGCTGCTACTTTCGTTCGTTGGATGTTACCTTGGGTTTATATTTAAAGAAGGAGTTACCGGTTTCTCAAGATTCACATAGCCAGTGGCGTTAGCTGTTCCTGTTTGATTTTTGGTTACTTGTTGCTGCGAGCGCTGTTTTTGGATATTGTAGATTAAGGAGCTGTTTGATACTTATCCAGAATTTCTGAAGGCTGTTTTGCTATTTTTATTTGGGTTGTGTGATAATATGACTTTTTGTAATTCTTGTTCTGCTTTTTGGAAAGGTTTCTTATTTGCCAATAGGTGTTAAGGTTGTCTTGGTTTTTAGTTTCTCTATATAGTGACTAGGCTCTGGCTTTCTGTTTGACTAGTATCTTGCTGTCCCTGGTTAGCCATGGCAGTTGTTTAGATTCAACATGGATTTTCCTTGGTGAAGCAGCAATATTTAAAATATTGAGAAATGTATTATTAATTGAACAGCGACATCTAAATGGAGGTTTTAAAGAAGACCAGTTGCATTGTTGTAGGAGGGTATTGAATATGCCTGGGGGGTGAAGGGTTTTTTTTGCTATGAATGTGTTTAAATATGATGTTTTTGGGAAACATATCCTGTACCTGAGTAGGAAGGTGGGTAAATGTTCACTTAGCCAGTCTGGGAGGCAGCCAGATTAGTGACAAAGATTTGGGCCTGTTAGTTAGTATCCAGTCCAGGATTGATTGTTGCTGTTTTTATCTATTCTGCTAGTGGTGAGTATTATTTGAGAGAAGCCATGGAGGTTAATAAAGCTGGTAGGGCTTTCAGAGGAGTAGGTCTGCCAGTCCAAGTTAAAATCCGTTAAGATAATAATTTCCTGGTTAAACATGGAAGCTGACAACAGAGATGATTTTCAATAATGGATTGGTTGGAAGTTTAGTTGTAGACAGAATATTAATATTTTGGAATTACAAAGGTCTGAGGGTTTGTAATCTAAGCATTCTAGTTTGAGTGTATCTTTGTACATAATTGCTATGCCACCACTGTTTATCCTGTCAAATCTGATTATATTGTAGCCTTGGGTTAGAATTTTCATATCTTTTATGTGGGGTTTCAGCCAGGTTTCAGTTCGGATAGCTACATCGGGAGAATAAAAGTCAAGGGTTGCATGAAACTCATCTTCTTTGTTTAGGATACCTCTAAGATTCATGTTTATAATTATAAGGTCAGGGCTGCTATGTGTAAGATTACTGCTGGTCTGTCTGGGTGTGTTGTGCATTAGAAGGGTGGTTTGACGTTGGTGTATGTTCCCACTTAGTTTAATATGAGTAGGTATGAGTAGAAATAGGCGAGAGATTGTAGATAAAAGTCGGGAATATTTCTGGAGTTCGTATGGAGATGCATGTGTGTGGGTGTATTTGAATGTATGGAGTTCAGTGTTTAAGCTATTGTATAGATAAGGTGATATGAAGACAGTAGCGAAGGTAGTGTTGGGTGCAGTGGTAAGTGGGTGTGTTGGAGAGTAGATAGTTATGATTTGGTGTTTGTGATTAGGAGGTAACATGGTAGCCAAAGATAAGTAAGGTAAGGAGTGCAGTGTATGGTAGTAACATCTTTGTTGATAGATCGGTAGGGTTGAGAGGTGTCTAAGATAGAGAAGGGTTGGGTAGTGTCTGAGATCGAAGAGGGGTGTGCGATGTGATTAAGATGGTGTCTAGTAGGTGGAGAATCTGCAATGATATTGAGGGGCAGGTGATTACTGATAAGTGTAGTAGTGATTGGCCTACTTAGGTAAGGGGTATGTAGGGATAGGGAGGCTGTGTCAGCTATTGGTGGAGTTATGGGAATGGAGGTCTAGTGGTTAACATAGTGATTAGAGGAGCAGTGATTGGATAACTAGGTAAAGGGATGTGGGTTGAGTAAGTTTAAATGTAGGTGTAGTGGGGGGTGGGTGAGATATGGAGGGAAGGTAGGGGAGCAGAGTGAGCTTGAGTCAAGCAAGGAGAGACAGAGTGGGTTGAACCACAAGGCAGAGGAAGCATCACCAGAAAAAACAATCAGCTATAACAGCATGCCCAGGTAAGTGTCCTGGTACCCTTAGCTGTCTAGCAGAACTTTCATGTTAATCTTATGTGATGAAGAGATAGCTGGAATAAGTTAACTTTTGCAAGGGACTGTAATTCTTTAACTGTGAGCAAAATAAAGTGTAAGATAAAGGCACTACTTACTAGCTAAGGGAGGGAGAGCACCTAATAAAAAGAGTCCTAGTAGAGTGCATGCCACTAACAGAATGGTAACTTTTTGTTCAAAATGCTCTTGAAATTATAATAAGTACATATACTGCAGACACTTATTAAATTAGTAGTTCCTTAAATTTCAGTGTTGTAGAAGTGTAGGGTGCAAAGTCCAGTCAGCCACTTCAGTGGGGGATGGACTCTCAGTAGTAGACCAAAATGCAACATATAATTTACTGAGACTATACTGAAAGTTAGAATCTATTAAGTACAAATGTAATAAGCTAGAAACTGCAGATATGACTTACTGATTAGCAGAAAACCTGAAAAATATATGATAGAAAATGTGAAGAATACTATAAGGTTTGCAACTAAATGTATACAATCCAGTTACAGGTAATAATAAGCATTGCCTGTTGAAAATGAAAAAAATGCTATACTGAAAAGTTAAACAAGCAGCATGGGCAAACAGAATGGCTGAGCTTAACAGATATTGAATGAACAAGTACATACAACACATGTAAAACTAAGCATCACCTGTTGCAAATCAAAGAATAGTATATTGTAATAGTTAAAGACCAGCACTAGAGAGCAAATAGCTCATATTCATTCACTACACTTAATTGTTGCTTGTGTATCAAACTCTATTGCATAAAGTAATTCAACAAGCACAGAAAACAGAACTAGAGAGCAAATAGCTCAAAGGTCAGTAACAATACTTAATTGCCACATGAATATCAACGTCTAGGTGCATTAATTAATTCAACAAGCACAAAAATCAGCACTAAAGAGCAAGGAGACCGAATTCATTCACTGCACTTAAATTGCTGCTCATGTATCAACGTCTAGGTGCAGAAATTAATTCAACAAGCACAAACATTGAGCAGAGACAGATGTTAAAAGCAGTAATTTGCTGAGATTAAAAACTGCAGTATCCATGGGATCAGATGGCGTCCCAGGTTGCGTCCTACATGAACTCCAAGAGGAACTAATCCCTCAAATAAAACAGCTATACAATATCAGCCTCACTACAGGATATGTGCCCACAGAATGGCGTACAGCAACAGTGGTCCCACTCCACAAAGGTGGAGCCTCTATGGACCCTGGAAACTATCGCCCCATAAGCCTGACTAGCTTAGTCTGCAAGGCTATGGAGAGGATCATCATGGAGCTCATAAACAAAGACATTGGGGACCTACAGACACTAGATCCTACCCAGTTCGGCTTTGTCAAGGGCAGATCCTGCCTTTTGAACCTGGTTGACTTCTTCTAAACAGTCACCAAAGCCATAGATGAAGGGAAGGTGGTCCACACAGCCTATCTGGACCTTGCAAAGGCATTTGACACAATACCCCATTCGGGCATCATAGATAAACTATCCAGCTTAAATATAAACCCCTATGTCACAAGATGGGTCGCAAACTGGTTCAAAGACAGAACCCACAGAGTGAGAGTTGCTGGAGTCATGTCAGACTCAAAACCGGTCACAAGTGGCATCCCACAAGGTTCTGTCCTGGGACCACTCTTGTTTGGTATATACTTTTCTGAGGTACAGGCAAACATGGGAGGACTATGGCTCACCAAGTTCGCAGACGACTGCAAACTGGGCACCATAATCGACTCTCCAGCTGACACAAACATCCTTCAAAAAGGTCTCACAGAGATAGATAACTGGTGCCAGTGCCATGGTTTAAAGCTAAATGCCAAAAAATGTATAGTCATACCCTTTGGCAAAAACAATGTGCCCACAAATTACCACATAGGTGGAAACCCATTAAGTACAGAGAAAGTTATTAGGGACCTGGGGACCCAAGTTGATAGCAATCTCTCCTTTGAAAACCACATTGCCAAAGTGGTTAGAAAGACCTTCTACATAGCCCACCTCATCACGAAGGGTTTCACATCTAGATCAAGAGAGGTAATTGTGCCCCTTTATTCATCCCTCATCAGGCCCATCATAGAATACAATGCCCCTTTGGGATGTACCTTACCCGACACCTGCAGCAATTAGAAAGACCCCAAAAGTATCTCACCAAGAGGATCAAGGGTCTCAAACAGATGCCATATGCTGCTCGGTTAAAAAATTCCAGCTCTACTCAGTTGCATACCGCCTACTTCGAGGCGATCTATGCCTGACATACAAAGCTATGTCAAATCCAGAATTAATGGACATGCTCCACCTCAGTAAATCTAAATCCCTTAGAGCCACACGCTCGAGGGACTTGAACCTCAGCACAGAAATAAATAGAACTTGCTGGAGGGACAGGTTCATAACCCAGACGCTCCCTTCGCTCTGGAATAGAATTCCAGTTCATGTGAGGCAGAGCACCTCACTGAATCTCTTCAAGAAGAATCTCGATAGGTGGATGGGGGATCGTAGGTTTGTCCCAGGGATTACTCCCGTGTCACTATTAGACAGAGGCACAGTAAACTAAACTTTAAAAAGGGCACAGTATACTCAAATCAAGGGGTGGCGTAAGCCATACAGAATCGGGCTAGGCTTATAATTGCCCCAGGGTAGATAGCCTAGTATGAACCTATGAACCTATGAACCTATATAGTGAGACCACACTTAGCTAAAATAAAATTTAAACATGATAACTTACATGGCGAGCACACTACTATGAGGACACTGTGAAAAAAGATGTGTCCCTGCAATGTAATATTTCAAACTGGCGCCGTTTGACTCCAGAGATTAAGAAAACTTCATTCAGACACCAGAGAGGGGGAGGGGCACAATTTCAACCAATGGAAGCAAAGAAACATTGTCTGATTACAAAATGTGTAGCCAGAAGGCCAGTTGCTTTAACACAAAGCAGAGGCAGTGCCACCAGCAAAAACAATCAGCTATAACAGCATGCCCAGGTCAGTGTCCTAGTACTCTTAGCTCTTTAGCAGAACTTCCACGTTACTCCTATGTGATAGCGAGATAGCTGGAATGGGTTAACTTTTGCTAGGGATTGTAATTCCTTAACTATGAGCCAAATAAAGTATGAGATAAAGGCAATGCTTATTGGCTAAGGGAGGTAGGGAACCTAACAAAAAGAGTCCTAGTAGAGTGCACGCCATTAACAAACAGAATGATAACTTTTTATACAGAATGCTGATGAAATTGTAATAAGTACATAGACTGCAGGTATTTACTAAATTAGTACGATGTTGTAGAAGTGTAGGGTGCAAAGTCCAGTCAGAAGCTTCAGTGGAGGGATGGACTCACAGGATATTGTGTAAGGGAACTGCAGGCACTTATTAAACTAGTAGTCCTTTAAATTGCAATGTTGCAGAAGTGTAGGGTGCAAAGTCTAGTCAGCCGCTTCAGTGGGGAGATGGACTCACAGGATACTGTGTATAGTACTAACTATGTTAGTAAGTCAGCCAGTCAGTGATTTATATATTTAGTTAGCTAGGTCAGGTTTGACCAAAAGACCCATTTTCAGCAAAGATCTTTTTAAAAAAACAAAAGCTTTAACTTATGTAGAAGTCATCCTGTATAAAAAGTACAATGTAACAGTTCAGTCATAATGCATAGAAATTTCAGAACAAAAGAGTACACAGTTTTACAGATATCAAACTATCCCTGGGATTCAGAAAAATGCTTAGCACAATCATGGTATGTCTACCACAAACAGGAATAGAAATAAAACAAAACAAAAAAAATAAGTAAATAAATAAATAAATAAATAAAATAAATAAAAATAAAAAGTGAAAATAAATAAAAAAAGGGGTAGGGAGAGAAAACAGCATAGTTATTAGAAATACATATGGTATATTTTAATCATAAACTCAATGGCTGCATAATACTCAAGCATTAACATTTGTATAGTAGCTTGTCTAAATGTACTTTACTATTAGTCATATACTATAATGTTCTGGTACAACAGCAGTGGAAAAAAGTAGCAGTCCATGAGGTATGTTTACAGATGTGCTGTGGGACATGTTAGCAAAAGTAATGCTGTACCTACAACGATCATCGTTACCATGGTAATTCTTTGTACATCAGTTACTGCATATATACTCTCAGTAAGATGTTCATAGGTTCATAGGTAGGTACTAGGCTATCGGCCCAATGGCCTATGTAAGCCTCGCCAACAAGGTACCCTGGCTTACGCCACCCAAGAAAGTTGTTTTCCTGTGCCACTGTCGAGCAGAGACACAGAAGTGATCCCCAGGGTGTATTTCCTATTTCTCATCCACTCATCAAGATTTTTCTTGAAGAGTGCTAATGAAGAACTTTTCTTGACATAGATGGGTAGCCTGTTCCAGAGTATGGGAAGTCCCTGGGACAGGAATCTATCCCTCCAGCATGTCCTGTTTATCTTGGTGACAGGGTTTAGGTCCCTAGAGCATGTAGCTCGGAGGGATTGGGATTTCTTTAGGTGTAGCATGTCCAACAGCTCTGGGTTTGACATAGCTTTATATGTTAGGCGATATGCTACAGAGTAAAGCTGGAGTTTTTTAATACGGTCAGTGTAGGGCATTTGTTTGAGGCCAGTAATCCTTTTTGTGAGGTATTTCTGTGGCCTTTCCAGCTGTTGCATATGTCATGTGAGGTACATTCCAAAAGGGCATTGTACTCTATAATGGGTCTAATGAGTGTCAAGTAGAGGGGAACAATGACCTCTTTTTTCCTGGATGAGAACCCATTTGTGATGAGGTGTGCCACACAGAAGGACTTCCTGACTACTGTGGCAATGTGACTATCAAAGGAGAGACTACTGCCCACCTGGGTCCCAAGGTCTCTTATCACGCATTCAGTGTTAAGTAGATTGCTGCGTATGTGGTAGTTCATGGGTACAGAGTTTTTACCAAAGGGGATGACACTGCACTTTTTGGCACTGAGCTTGAGGCCATGGCTCTGACACCAGGCATCTGTCTCAGTGAGTTCCTTCTGTAGGATGTCAACATCATTTGGGAACATGACTATGGCTCCTAGTTTGCAGTCATCTGCAAATTTCTAGGTTATAAACCTAGTATGTACAACAATGCCACTGTAAAGGGCACAATAATTATTGGCCTACTGAATTCTGCATTACATATTCATAATTCCAGCAAATATTAAATAGAAGACATGCAAACCTTAAGATAGGCAGTAATGCCTTTACAGGGCCATAGTCTGGTACAATACAGGCATACAGCAGCTAATATACTGAATGCACTTATTACTGAATTAAGAAAAGCAGCACACACCACTTCACCTCGAAAACTTCTCCATTTACCAACAGTACACAAAGTTGTTCTTTAAAATAAACTCCTGAACAAAGAAAAAAAATAGTATTAAGTTACATGCTCAAAAACATCACATTTAATAAGTATAACTAACGACTGGGCAGTGAAATCATGTAAACTTAATATATCGTGGGTGGTCTTTGTTTAATATCTTCTTTCCACAGGGTAGAAAAGTCAGGATGGCCACTCTTTAAGTTGCTGTAGCAGTGCCTACACTGCTCATTTGAGAGAGGTCATCAGTGGCATGAGGCACCAACTTGGCAAGACTGTGCAAGGCATCTACGTTTATATTGGGGTGTCATGCAAGAGACCCCAGTCAGGCACTTCTGTTGTACCCTATACAGCAAATTTAAAAAGATCCTTCTCTCATTGCTGCACCACTGGGGAGCCCTGCCAAACATAGTGTCTTTTGAAGGCATGACCAGTCACAAGGTTGCATTCCACAAAAATATGTCAGGTCTGTTGCAGTCATGCCAGTTCACTTGTTTGTTATGTGGCATGCACCATAAGGCAGCTTGTTAGCATAACCTGTTGCAGTGTGACCACCATGCAGGACTCAAAAGTTTGGAGAGGAAGGATGGTGATAAAGTGTGAACATTGGCAAGGAAAGTGTATAGCAAGTGTACATTGCCTATGATAACAGATGTACTCCTTACCACCTCCCTCAGATGTAAAAGTAAACTAAGACTTGGAGAGGAGTAGAACGGTGAGTAACTCCTTTTTCAGAAAAAATCTCCAAGAGCAGAATACATTTTTTTTTACATTTATTTAATTGAAATTTACCTCTTAACACTTATAGTTATGCTATACAGCTAATATACTACATTTTGCACTGTTATAAAACATTTTTTTACTGTTTCACTGCATTTTTGTATTGTTTTATACTGCTTCAACTGTATTTTCATTGCTAGATAGTGTTTCATTACTGTAATTGCATTTTTATTGAATTACTTAACTGAGAGTAGTATTTTTTGTTTGTGAGTGCTCTATCTGTGCATTTTCTGTGAGGTTTCTGTGTTCTAGTCAGGTAGCATAGCCTAGATAGAGGCCTGCTGTATCCAGGCCTGGTTGTTTTGCTTGTTGAGTTCCCTGTGTTTCTGGCAGCCATCATATGCTGGTAGGGGCTTGTCTTCTCTGTTAGTGGGAGTAACAGGGCTGCCTGACCTTCTCTAGCACAAGTGATTGGTTGAAAGTGCAGGGGCTAGCAGGATTGGGTAGTAATTCGAGCTTCCAGACTCTTCCATCTTTTCTGATATTTAAACCCTGTGTCTGCAGGTGGCTGTGTTTGTTTTTACTAGGCTGAGAAGTGGTGATTCCTCACTGTGACATAGCAGAAATTTCCTGAAGGTCCAAGAGCAGAATTATTTTTTTACATTTATTTCATTCAATTACACTTCTTAATGCTTATATTTGTGCAGTAGGCCACAGTGGTGCAGCGGTTAATGTTGTCACCTCACAGTAAGAGGTTCTCCCATTTGATTCTTGGCTGGAGCACCTTCTCTGTGGAGTCTGCATGTCCTCCCCACGGTTGAGTGACGTTAAAGACATGCAGGTAGGGGTGAGCGTGAATGGGCATGCCTTCTTTGAAGGTTGGGCATCGGGCTGGCAACTCGGCACTGTAAAAAGCCACTGCCAATCTTGAGCGGACAGGAGTTCCGCTGTGGCAATCCCTAGCCAGGAAAAGCCGAAAGTCTTTAATGCTTATATTTGTGCTGTATAGCTAATCTACAACATTTTGCACTGTTATAATGCTTTTTTTACTGTTTCACTGCAGTTTTGTACTGTTTTATACTGTTTTAACTGTATTTTCATTGCTAGATAGTGTTTCATTACTATAATTGTATTTTTATTGAATTACTTAACTGTAAAATGCTTTTTCATACTGAAAGTTGTATTTTTTGTTTGCGAGTGCTCTATCCTTGCTTTTCTGTGCATTTTCTGTCAGGTATCTGTTCTAGTCAGGTAACATAATCTGGATAGAGGCCTGCTGTTTCTAGGCTGGGTTGTTTTGCTTGTTGAGTTTCCTGTGTTTCTGGCAGCCATCTTATGTTGGTAGGGGCTTGTCTTCTCTGTTAGTGAAAATGACAGGGCTGCCTAACCTTCTCTAACATGAGTGATTGGATTAAAGTGCAGGGACTAGCAAGATTGGGTAGTAATTCCAGCTTCTAGATTCTTCCATCTTTTCTGGTGTCTAAAACCTGTCTTTGCAGGGTGTTGTGCTTTTTGGCTCATTTTTAACTCATTGTGAGGTATCTCAGTTGCATTTTTCCCTTACCAGTACTCCTATGTAACTGACACCCTCCCTTGCAATTACTGTGTTGATTTTATCCACCCCTACTCACACCTATAGGCACTCAATTCTGATAGTACCCACTCTACCATCCTTGACCTCTCTTCCACAGATTCTGACAATCATGAATGGACAATTTCATGTAGTTTCTCCTACTAGTCTTGTTCATATGGGCATCCTGAGACAGTGTAGCAACTGCCTCATGTACATGGACAACCCTCTTCTTCTACCACCTAGGAACACAATATGTGAGAGATGCAGTTGCATTAAGAACCTAGAATCCTTGCTGTCTCAAGCACAAGCCAGTACATCTGGCACTGAGAAGGTTGTCTGCACAAACACCACACCTCTAACACCACCCACACCTGTACAGTACATTCCTACATATCTGGAGGTTCTCAACAAAAACATTCCTAAACAAAAGAGACCTCCGAGGCAAAAGCACCAAGCACCACACATACTACACATGCCTGTGTCTCACAGCCTCTATGGCCCAGCCACAAACCCAACATACTAGTTATAGGGGACTCTATTGTGAGACACACAGATGTGCCCCTCACCAGGCTAGACAAGGGGAAAGTCACGGCAAGTTGCTTGTCAGGTGCTAGAATCCACCATATCACTCACTCACTCAAGTCTCTCAGCAACAAGTACCATTATGACTCCATCATAGTTCATGTTGGTGTAAACAAATTGAGACATACCTCTCTGGACTATATGAAGAGAGACATGATTGAGCTCTCTGAATATGTGTCCCAGGCGGGTATGTCCCTAGCACTGAGCAGCATTTTACCCTCGGTTAGGATGATACCACAATATAAACAGAAAATGATTGACTTCAATAATTGGCTTAGTTTTTGGTGTCATTCTAAGGGTATCTAGTTCCTGTCAGCCTGGGATGACATGGTGAACAGACTACGCTGCTTTGCCAGAGATGGTCTTCATCTGGCACCTCTAGGCTTTCAGTTGGTGACTAAGGCACTTGCCTCCCCCATAATGCCTTTTTTAGGCAAGGTCACAACAACAATATTCCCAATGTGAAAATATCAAATACAAAGAAATTAAGGGTCATGCTGCTAAACACTAGGAGTTTAAATCAAAAACTGCACTCTCTATAGCACTCCTTTCCTTGGAAGATGTTGACATCTGTGCAGTCACAGGAACCTTGCTCAAGGCCACAGAAAGTATCCCAGCCTTGCAAGGCCACGATGCTTTCCACACTTTCAGACTGAAAATTGAAGGTGTGAGAAGCAAATGAGGTGGAGTATCTACCTTCATTAAAGATAATTACTCCTCTAGACTGATTAGACAAGAAAACTGTACGGAGCTACTCCAAGTCCAAATTATAGTGGGTAAGACCCCCTTCAGGTCATCGTCCATTACACGTCCCCTTCCATGAACCAAGATGCCCACACAGCTTATTTAAATCTACTTGGGACAATTAAGTACAACCTAACACCCTAGTCATGGATGACTTCAACTATCCTTCCATTAATTGGGAAACTTATATGAGCCCAAACTCAGTCACATACAAGAGGTGTGCAGTTATTAATAATATTGGACCATACAAGAGGTGTGCAGTTACTAATAATATTGGACCATACAAGAGGTGTGCAGTTACTAATAATATTGGACCATACAAGAGGTGTGCAGTTACTAATAATATTGGACCATACAAGAGGTGTGCAGTTACTAATAATATTGGACCATATAAGAGGTGTGCAGTTACTAATAATATTGGACTAGCCACTAGTGTAGTGCATGACATAAAATGTTGTTCACTCCACTAACAAGACTTTAACTACTAGTGAGCAAGATTAACAATAAGAAAATGCCTTGTTAATGCATATGCCTGCTATATGTACAAACACATTAGACTTTGTGTTCACAAATATGGAAGAATGCTGCACCCCTGTCATGCCATCTCTGGTAAGATCAGAAAAGAAAGCAGTCTCCTTCAAACTAGGAATCAATTCTATAACCTAAGAGAGTCCCATAACAGTTACAACTGTCTTTTATTAAGTGATAACCTGTCAAAATTTCAAGCCCTTCCAAACCCAGAAAACACAGCAGCCTATGCAGCATTATTCACAAATGCGCTGCACAACCATCTCAATGGTTACATACAGGTTGCTGTGCTTACCAGAAGTAAGCCAAAAACTAACTCAAAAAACAAGCCACTTTGATGGAATCAAAATTAAATAGGATGTACAGCAAAAGAAAAAAGTGATAGCTAAAATTAGGAAGTGTAACACGAAAAAAGATAAAAACACTCTCAACAAACTGAATAGACAACTAAGAGGACTAATTAAGTCCAACAAATTTTGAGGTAAAGATAGCGTGATGGGCCAAAGACACCCACAAAGCTTTCTTTAGCTTTTTCTGAAACCTCATAGGCAGCACACAACAGTATACCAGACTGTTGGTGAATGGAGTCACATTCACAGAACCAGGAGATATAGCAAATCTTCTAGTTGACAAATTCAATCCAACTTTACGCCTCTCTCACCCCCAGCTGCCCTCCCCCCCAGGAAATACCATCTAACATAATGCCTCCAAATATCAGGAGGGAGCAGGTCTTAGATTTGCTCTCTAAGGCTAAGAATACAACTTCAATGGACTACAGTAATATCCCAGGATAACTCCGAAATGACCTGGAATATGACCTATCAGGGCAACGGTGCCACCACAAAGGCTTCATGCCACTCAAATGGAAGACTACAACAGTGACCCCTCTGAACAAAGGTGGACCTTTAACAGATCCTGGGAACTGCACACCCATTAGTCTGAATAGTCTTTTATGCAAAGTCATGCAAAGAATTATCATGGAAATGATTAACAATGATAGAGAAAGCCTTCAGACACTGGACTCAACCAAGTATTAGGTTTTGTCAAAGGTTTTGTTATGCCTGCTGAACCTGGTGGACTTCTTTGAGAAGGTCATCAAGGAAATGGATAGCAATGCAGTGCATACTGCCAACCTTGACCTGGCTAAGGCATTTGATACAATACCCCACTTGGACATTGTAAACAAACTCATAGAATTAGGCATAAACCTCTGTGTAACTCACTGGATAGTCAGCTGGCTCACAGACAGGACCCAGGAAATTAGGACTGAAGAGACCATCTACACAAAGAGACTGGTCACCAGTGGAGTCCCCCAGGGCAGTGTGCTAGGTCTACTAGAGTGCTATATTTCTCGGATGTCAAGGCCAATGTCAAGGGCCTCTGGTTTATTAAGTTTGCAGATGATTGCAAGCTAGGAGCAATCACAGAAACCTCCCAAGATGTTAACATCTTACAGGAAGGTCTAACACAGACAAATGACTGGTGCCAAAGCCATAGATTAAAACTCAACCTTTTGGGAAATCATCCACCCGGGGAAAGTACCTCATTGATAAAACATCCCTAAAAAGTAGACAGATTTGTCAGGAATTTGGGGACTCATGTAGCTAGTAACCTGGCTTTCAACCAACAGATATCTAAGGTTGTAAGAAAAGCATTTCATGTCACTATTTATAAGTAAGGGCATGATGTTTAGGTCCAGGGAAGTCATCATGACACTGAACTCAGCCAGCATCAGACCCATCACTAGGTATATCACTCCTATTCTATGTACCTGACCCACCACATGCAACAACTCAAGCATCCACAGAGGATGTACTTCCATATTGCTGTTACAGTATTCTTTACATAATAGATCTCCTGCCCAGGATAGCCCAATGTCCAGCCAGTATATTAAAGCGTTTAGATTTTATAGGCACCATATGTCACACGTATGCTGCCAGCATAACATGCAGGGCATAAAGGTGATGGACAGATGCAAATGCTGAGAAGTTCTTTGTCACCAGTCTGAATGCCATTGTCACATTTCAAAATGAATGCCTTTCTGCCATGCTGGTTACCAAGCCCACATCATATAAGTGCCCCATTGGAGTTTCTTCTCTACCTTTTTATTTTATTGTATTGTATTTGTGTTCAAGTCATCCAAAAAGGGAAAATGTCAGTATAGGAGGCAGATTCCCCATAAAGACCATATTGATCAGTGTCTTTTTTGCTTAGGTGCATCCCACACCCAAACACAATGCTCTGTCAGGTGTTTGTCCCTAAGACCCTTTATAGTCACTTATCTTCCTTATCCATATACCTTGAGAATCAGTGATCTAAGCTGTTGGTCCAGGGTGCTATGGTGGAATCCTCCCATTCCAAGGATCAGCTGGCTTTCAGGAAAAAGGCCAAAAAGGCAAGGCCTGATCTAGTTACAGTCCAGCCTCCCCAAGCCATCTATCTAAAAGCAAATGAAGGCCATGAAGACTGTCTGGTGCTTGCTTCAGGTTGCTCTGTCACAACCCCAGTCTGAGACTTGTATGGATCCAAATTCTCACATCTCCTTGGAGGTTTCTCCAACATCTGTTCCAGATGTTGAGGGGGAACCTTGGATGATTATTTCCAAGGGGCAGAGGGGAATTCCTCAGATTTTCATAAGAAATTCCAACTACAATAATCGAATCTCATCAAGAGTCTGTCAAGTGTCAAGTGTGAAGAGTTACCGAATAGATGGGTAACTACAGTAGAGATAGTAAGGGAGATGGCTGGAAAGGTGCTTGTTGTGACATCTGGAAAGAGGAAGGAGGACAAGGAGACATGGTGGTGGAATGAGGAAGTAGAGGAGAGTATACAGAGAAAGAAGGGGTGAAGAAGAAGTGGGATTGTCAGAGAGATGAAGAAAGTAGACAGGAGTATAAGGAGATGAGGTACATGGCAAAGAGAGAGGTGGCGAAGGCTAAGGATAAGGCATATGAAGAGTTGTATGAAAGGTTGGACACTAAGGAGGGAGAAAAAGACATGTACCAATTGGCTAGACAGAGGGACCGAGCTAGGAAAGATGTGCAGCAGGTAAAGGTGATAAAGGATAATGAGGGAAACATAGGAAAGATGTGCAGCAGGTAAAGGTGATAAAGGATAATGAGAGAAACGTACTCACAAGTGAGGAGAGTGTGTTGAGCAGATTGAAAAAGTAATTTGAGGGGCTGATGAATGAAGAGAATGAGAGGGAGAGAAGGTTGGATGATGTGCAGATAGTAAATCATGAAGTGCAGTGGATTAGCAAGGAAGAAGTAAGGATAGCTATGAAGAGAATGAAGAATGGAAAGGCTGTTGGTCCAGATAACATACCTGTGGAAGCATGGAGGTGTTTAGGTGAAATGGCAGTGTAGTTTTTAACTAGATTGTTTAATGAAATCTTGGAAAGTGAGAGGATGCCTGAGGAATGGAGAAAAAGTGTTTTGTACCAATTTTTAAGAATAAGGGTGATGTGCAGAGCTGTAGTAACTACAGAGGGATTAAATTGATCAGTCACAGCATGAAGTTATGGGAAAGAGTAGTGGAAGCTAGGTTAAGAAGGGAGGTGATGATTAGTGATCAGCAGTATGGTTTCATGCCAGGAAAGAGCACTACAGATGTGATGTTTGCTCTGAGAGTGTTAATGTAGAAGTACAGAGAAGATCAGAAGGAGTTGCATTGTGTCTTTGTGGACTTAGAGAAAGCATATGACAGGGTGCCTAGAAAGGAGTTGTGGTATTGTATGAGGAAGTCGGGAGTGTCATAGAAGTATGTAAAAGTGGTACAGGATATGTACGAGGGTAGTGTAACAGCAGTGAGGTCTGCGGTGGGAGTGACGGATGCGTTTAAGGTGGAGGTGGGATTACATCAAGGATCAGCTCTGAGCCCTTTCTTATTTGTAATGGTGATAGACAGGTTGACAGATGAGATCAGACAGGAGTCCCCGTGGACTATGATGTTTGCAGATGACATTGTGATCTGTAGTAAGAGTAGGGAACAGGTGGAGGAGACCCTGGAGAGACGGAGATATGCTCTAGAGAGGAGAGGAATGAAGGTCAGCCGGACTAAGACGGAATATGTGTGTGTGAATGAAAGGGAGGATAGAGGAATGGTGAGGATGCAGGGAGTAGAGGTGGCGAAGGTGGATGAGTTTAAATACTTGGGATCAACAGTTAAGAGTAATGGTGAGTGTGGAAGAGAGGTGAAGAAGAGAGTACAGGCAGGATGGAATGGGTGGAGAAGAGTGTCAGCAGTGATTTGTGACAGACTAGTACCAGTAAGAGTGAAAGGGAAGGTCTACAAGAGGGTAGTCAGACCAGCTATGTTATATGGGTTGGAGACAGTGGCATTGACAAAAAGTCAGGAGTCAGAGCTGCACGTGGCAGAGTTAAGGATGTTAAGATTTGCACTGGGTGTGACGAGGATGGACAGGATTATGAATAACTATATTAGAGGGTCAGCCCAGGTTGGAAGGTTTGGAGACAAAGCCAGAGAGGCAAGATTACATTAGTTTGGACATGTGCTGAGGAGGGATGCAGAGTATATTGGGGAAAAGCTGCTAAGGATGAAGCTGCCAGGTAACAGGAAAAGAGGAAGGCCCAAGATAAGGTTTATGGATGTGGTGAGAGAGGACACGCAGGTGGTTGGTGTGACAGAGCAAGATGCAGAGGACAGGAAGAAATAGAAACAGATGATCTGCTGTGGCGACCCCTAATGGGAGCAGCAGAAAGAAGATGAAGATCAAGTGCCTGGACCACTGAGAGTCTTTCAGGATGATGTCCTGCTCAAGAAAACACAAAAAAAACAAACAAATTATCCTTGTTGTTAAAGATACCCAGTGTGAATGGTAGAATTTTACTCAGGGTCTAGTTAATGCTTTAATGGCCTTCAAGCCTTCTCAAGGGGAGTCTGTCCCTGCTGGTCCCTGGTCTTCCACCCCTGTTAATAGGCCTAGGGAACTGGATTCCTCAGATGAGGACTTGGAGTCTGGGGAGTAATCCCTACCTTACTCCTCTCAAATTCCTTCCCCTCTAGACAACAGTTCTGAGGAAGAAGATTTTTTGAGCCTAGACTCCCCTTTGGAAGAATTATCCTTTGGTGATCTATTGCTCGTATGATGGAGTACTTCAAGTGGGATTGCTCCCGGGTCTCTGGCATTCAAAAAAAAAGATATTATGAAATTTTACAGATGGAGTCTCCTAAGCCATCTGCTGTTCCTCCTGTTTTGACAGGCTTTTTGGACACTTTTTCTGCTGCCTTGGTGGCTCCTGATTCTTATCCTCCCCACACTCCCAAGAAGCCTGACAGGTTCTATAAGGTGCCTGAGGATTGCAAATATTTGTATAAGTGTCCCTAAGTTGATCCTTCAGTGGTTTCAGTTTCCTCTGACAAGCCTTCTAAGCTCTTGCCTTCTACTAAGCTCCTTCCCTCAGATAAGAATAGTCAAGCTATGGAGAAGTTGCATAAATAATATATATACTGCTGCCACCTTGTCTTTTAGGACTATTAATTACCAAACCCACATGACCAGGTATGTTTTGACTCTTCTTTCTCAGGTAGCTTCAGTGGTCTCTGACCTTCCTGATTCTGATAGGAAGGCTTCAGCTATTTCCCTCCTTGGAGCCACTTCCCAGGTCACCCCATCACACCATAAAATGCAACTATAAATATGCTGATGCCTCTTTCAGGACTGCTGCTTTTGGTTCTGTAATGAGGATTATTCTTGGCTACAAAAGCCAGGTTTTTGGATGCCCCCCAGATAATAAAAATAATTTTAGGGCAGCTGCTGCTGACCAGTTTAAGTCCCTTCCAGACAAGGATAAGGCCTTGCAGGAATTCAAACATATTTTTCTCTCACCTATCCCTAAATTCCAGAGGAATTACTCTTCTAAGTCCACCTTTGTCCGCTGACAGACTCACCCACCTCCCAAGGGTAAGAAGGGGTCTAGCCATATTCTTCCTGTTAAACTAACTCAGACTCTTTCACTTCAGAAACCTTTATTTCAGGACAAGCCTGCCTCCATTTAACATTGACCCTCCTCTTCCCCTCACCAGGGTCCTCCTGTTTCTTTGTCTTTCTCTGTCCCTTCCAAATTGGTATCAGATCACCTTAGACTCCTGCATGCTGTCGATCACTTGTCAAGGTTATTTCATGGTTTGGAAATCACCACCCCACCCCTTCCTGGGTGCTCTGCAGCCTCCTTGGGAGAAACTTCCTCATTTTCCTGAAGTTTTGCAGGGTGACATTCAGTCTGTTCCACTCTCCCAACTGGGAAGGGGGTTTATTCCAGAATGTTTTCGTTTCCCGAAAGGAAGGTACCTGGAGACCCATTCTGGATTCTCCTCTGCTCAACACTTTTCTCAATGTCCCTGCTTTCAGAATGCTGTCCCTTTATACCTTGTTTCTTCATCTTCTTCTTCTTCCCCAGGCCTTCCTAGTTTCTCTGGACCTCAGGGGTGTCTACCTTCAGATCCCCATTCACCATCTGTTCAGAAAATGTTTATGTCTGTTTCTTTCTCTTATTTTCAGTTCTCTGCTTTGCTCTTTGGCCTTTCTGCTGCCCAAGGGTATTCACAAAATTCCTCACTCCTGTCATTCCCTTTTGCAGACTTTGAGGGATACAGATTTTCCCCTGTCTGGATGACATTCTCATTAAGGCTGCTTCTCCCAGCAGTCTGTTGTGAGATCTTCACTTTACCACTTGTCATTTGTAATGTCTGAAGTTCAGCATAAACCTCAAAAAAATCTGTTCTGACATTGTCCCAGGATTACATTTTCCTGGGGTGCCAGCTTCAGACTCTTCCAATACTGGCTTCTCCTCCTGCTTCAAAGGTATTGTTTCTGACAACCTTTTTCCAGTCTCCTTTCTCTGTCTTCTCTTATGGCCAGGGAGTTTCTACAAGTTCTGGGGTTTCTGGCCCCCACTATTCCCATGCTTCCTCTCACCAGGCTCCATATGAGGAAGCTACAATGGTACCTCAAATCAGTGTGGCTTCAACATTGCCACCCCCTGGAGTCCCCTGTTCCTCTTCTTCCTTGTCTCAAACTCGAGTTTCAGTGGTGTATTCAACAACTCTCTCTCTCAATCCAGGGCTTCCCTTCCAGGCTGCAATTCCATCTCAAGAACTGTACATGGATGCCTCAGACTTGAGGTGGGAGGTCCTGTTGTGGCCCTCAGAGGTCAGATTATGTCAACATAAAAGAAATGCGAACTCTACTTCTGGCTGTGCAAGCTTTTCGTCCTCTTTTCCACCCCTGCCCCCTCAAAGTCTTCATGGACAATACCACTGTGAAGTGGTACATCAACAAGCAGGGGATTATGCGGTCCTATCTTCTCTGCAGATTTGCACTTCAGGCATGGGATCTAGCTATTCAGGTGATCTACATTCCTTCAGAGCACAATCTAGTGGCAAACTTATTGAGCAGGTCCAGCACACAGGCTCATAAATGGATGCTTCATAGATATGTGTTTCTGGACATAGTCCATCAGTGGGGTTTTCCTCAGGTAGATCTTTTTGCCTCTCCTCTAATAGACAATGTCTTCTTCTCTGTTCTAGAATAACAAGTCATCTGGTTTGAAAAGTAGATGCCCTGTCTTTTCCTTGGGTGGGAATGTTTTTATAAGCCTTCAACCTCCCTCTGGTGCCTCAGGTTCTGCAAAGAAATCAGACAGAACTCTCCCAAATTCTTGCTGGTAACTCCCTTTTGGCCCAAATGGCACTGGCTCCCCTTCTTTATCACTTGGCCAGGGGGCCATCACCACAAGTTACCTCACCAGTGGATCTTCCCACACAAGACAAGGTATCTCTTATCCATCCTCACCTGCCAACTCTTCCAATGACAGTGTGGATGACAGGGTTTTGATTCCTTTTTCAACACCTCTTTCTGGAATATGCACTCCAGGTTTTGCAGGAGGCCAGAAAACCCACTACCAGAAAATCACACATGTCCAGATGAAAGAGATTTTCTGTCAGGTGCCTCTCTTGCCATCATGATCCCCTTCTGGTTGGATTCCTCTGGTCCTGCCCTATTTGTGTGATCTGCTCCATGCTGGGTTGGCATATTCTTAAAATAAAGCTCACTGTTCAGCAATTTCTGCTTTTCTGCCTTTAAATTGTTTTATTTATTTATTTTTATTTATTTGACATTTGTTGACTGGGATAGTCCGGCTGGTTCAAAGCCCTTTTTCTGCGGAGGCCAGGGGAGGAAAGCTCCACAGTACAAATAATAACAAAAATCAACAATACAGTACATGTGCAATACAATGAGAAATATAAGGCCCCAAAGCAAAAACTGTAACAGGTCAATAATACAGTACATGTGCAATACAATGAGAAATATAAGGCCTCAAAGCAAAAACTGTAACAGGTCAATAATACAGTACATGTGCAATACAATGAGAAATATAAGGCCCCAAAGCAAATACTGTAACAGGTCAATAATACAGTACATGTGCAATACAATGAGAAATATAAGGCCTCAAAGCAAAAACTGTAACAGGTCAATAATACAGTACATGTGCAATACAATGAGAAATATAAGGCCCCAAAGCAAAAACTGTAACAGGTCAATAATACAGTACATGTGCAATACAATGAGAAATATAAGGCCCCAAAGCAAAAACTGTAACAGGTCAATAATACAGTACATGTGCAATACAATGAGAAATATAAGGCCCCAAAACAAAAACTGTAACAGGTCAATAATACAGTACATGTGCAATACAATGAGAAATATAAGGCTCCAAAGCAAAAACTATAACAGGTCAATAATACAGTACATGTGCAATACAATGAGAAATACAAGGCCCCAAAGCAAAAACTATAACAGGTCAATAATACAGTACATGTGCAATACAATGAGAAATATAAGGCTCCAAAGCAAAAACTATAACAGGTCAATAATACAGTACATGTGCAATACAATGAGAAATATAAGGCCCCAAAGCAAAAACTGTAACAGGTCAATAATACAGTACATGTGCAATACAATGAGAAATATAAGGCCCCAAAGCAAAAACTGTACCAGGTCAATAATACAGTACATGTGCAATACAATGAGAAATATAAGGCCCCAAAGCAAAAACTGTAACAGGTCAATAATACAGTACATGTGCAATACAATGAGAAATATAAGGCTCCAAAGCAAAAACTATAACAGGTCAATAATACAGTACATGTGCAATACAATGAGAAATATAAGGCTCCAAAGCAAAACTATAACAGGTCAATAATACAGTACATGTGCAATACAATGAGAAATATAAGGCTCCAAAGCAAAAACTATAACAGGTCAATAATACAGTACATGTGCAATACAATGAGAAATATAAGGCTCCAAAGCAAAAACTATAACAGGTCAATAATACAGTACATGTGCAATACAATGAGAAATATAAGGCTCCAAAGCAAAAACTATAACAGGTCAATAATACAGTACATGTGCAATACAATGAGAAATATAAGGCTCCAAAGCAAAAACTATAACAGGTCAATAATACAGTACATGTGCAATACAATAAGAAATATAAGGCTCCAAAGCAAAAACTGTAACAGGTCAATAATACAGTACATGTGCAATACAATGAGAAAGATAAGGCTCCAAAGCAAAAACTATAACAGGTCAATACTACAGTACATGTGCAATACAATGAGAAATATAAGGCTCCAAAGCAAAAACTGTAACAGGTCAATAATACAGTACATGTGCAATACAATGAGAAATATAAGGCCCCAAAGCAAAAACTATAACAGGTCAATAATACAGTACATGTGCAATACAATGAGAAATATAAGGCCCCAAAGCAAAAACTATAACAGGTCAATAATACAGTACATGTGCAATACAATGAGAAATATAAGGCCCCAAAGCAAAAACTGTAACAGGTCAATAATACAGTACATGTGCAACACAATGAGAAATATAAGGCTCCAAAGCAAAAACTATAACAGGTCAATAATACAGTACATGTGCAATACAATGAGAAATATAAGGCTCCAAAGCAAAAACTATAACAGGTCAATAATACAGTACATGTGCAATACAATGAGAAATATAAGGCTCCAAAGCAAAAACTGTAACAGGTCAATAATACAGTAAGTTTGTAATACAATGACAATTGTCAGCAGAGGACAAGCAATTTCTTAAATGTGTCTTTCATATCAGGCCTCCCAGAAATTCTATTCCGCCTTCTTGGGACCTTAATTTTGTACTTGAAAAATTGACTCAGACTCCTTTTCCAAGTGCCTTTCTTCCTCTGTAAAGGCACTTCTACTAGGGCAGTTGCCTCCTCTGGTGCCTTTTTCAAAGGTTTAGACATCAGTTCCATCCTTGAAGCTGCTACTTGATCCTCTGTTCTTACTACTAAACATTATAAATTAGATATGGTTTCCTATGTCAGGGCAGGTTTTGCCAAGGCTATTCTGCATGGGTTTGTTGAGGGTTCTTCTGTGCCTTCCTCCTCCCAGGTTTCTTCTTAGCTCTTGTACTCTCCCTTATGTAAAATATACTGCAACAGTGATTTAAAAGGACATAGTACACTTGTGTAAAATGTTACCATAACAGTAGATGCCCTTCTTTCACTGTTGCAGTATTCGATCTGTCCCACCTTTCCCTGTTTCCTAGCTCTTGTCCATCTGCTTTTCTCTTCCTCCCAGCCAAGGGGACTTTGCTTCCTCTCTCCTTCTGTCATTTTCCTTCTGTATGTATATGTTCTCCTCTGTCCCTAAGGATATTCTCTTCCTCCTGGGACAATTAATTTCTGAGTGTCTGTGTCTGTACATCCCCTTTATGCTCTCCACTTTACATGGGGAGCATACATGTGACATATGGCACCTATGTAATGTAAAGGCTTTAGTATACTAGCTGGATGTTGGGCTATCCTGGGCAAAAGCTTTATGTAAAGAATACTGCAACAGTGAAGAGAAGAACATATACTGTTATGGTAAGATTTTACATAACTGTACATTCCTCACGTAAATAATGCAGGGCATAAACACAACGCCCTATGCAGATCACCTCAAAGCCCTATCTCTATATTCTGTTTCCTACAGACTGCTCACACATGATTTATGCCTGGCATACAAGGCGTTCTTGGATCCTGCTCTGAAGGGCCGTTTGCATATCTGCAAATTGAACAGTACCAAGACTTCTAGATCTATGGATTTGAACTTTGCTTGTGACTTAAATGGAACATGTTATAGGGACAGGTAAGTATCTCCGGGAATCTCCATTCAATGGAATAAGCTTCCCATCCATGTAAAGTAGAGCCCTTCCCTAACCCTATTCAAGAGCAATCTAGACCAATGGATGGGATATCGTTAATTCACCCCGATCTGACTCCTATGTTTCCGATGGACAGAGACAGCTGCTAATCATGCCTTAACCAGCATACACCCCTTAAAATAACCTCTGAAGTACAATAACTCTTGGGATACATTTGGGTTGTATGAACAAATAAACTTTGCTGTAGCACCTCTCAGGCAAATCCTTGAGTGACATAAGGCATAATGACTTTGTCATAGCCTAGTGCAAGGTTCCCTGAGGTAGTGGGGCCCTACTGGGCCAAATAGGTCCAACTGGTATAAGATAGGCCCTTCTCAGGGTAAGATTAACATATTGTTAGAGAATTAAACATTTAACCATTTCATCTGATATTTATGGAGGCCTCTCAGCCTAGTGTTTAGTCTATTTTTATTGCAAAACGCTTTAAGGTACTATTTACAGTGATACATCTTTTTGTAATATTGTTGCAGTATGACTTGAATCCAGATTACTTTACTTTTTGTAATATTGTTGCAGTATGACTTGAATCCAGATTACTTTACTTTTTGTAATATTGTTGCAGTATGACTTGAATCCAGATTACTTTACTTTTTGTAATATTGTTGCAGTATGACTTGAATCCAGATTACTTTAGATATCAAACTCAGATAAACTGTGCCTCAGGAAGGCTTTGCCTTAATGTTTTAGGATTTAAAAAAAATACTTTTTTTTTCACTCTGAATTGTGAAAGTGATTTGATATATTGCTGATGGTTCTACTATGTGTATCTGCATTTATTGTAGAGTTTACTTTGCTTCATCTTTTGTAAAGAGCTTTAGACTTAAGCTTTATGATAAACTTGAAGAAGTAGTTAAATAAATGATGGGAATATAAGGTAAATTGTGGTTTGAGATGAAAAACTAGATGTTTAGAAGTCCTGCAAGTAAAAAAAATGTTATGCCAGAATGGTGTGGCAACAGATTGCTTTTGTAGGGGCAGTGTGACTTGTGACAGGCATTTTGCCTCAAAAATGCCATGGCTTCAGTTTTCTTGACATTTATTGTGAAACTTAATGAAATGAACCAAATGTAATCTGCTTTGAAGTATGTTTTTTAAAGTAGGATTGGGATGAAGTCAAAGTTTATATTACCATGTTAAAATAATAACATAATAGTGGGGAATGTGATCCTGAAAGTGTTGGCAAAAAATAATAAACTTTAAGTAACCAGAGTTTTTGGTTTAGCTGGTCAAGATGGGATAGGGAGTTCCCTTCTTTAACCACGAAAGAGAATTGTTTAAGAAGCCTACACATTCCTTGAAAACTTGGACGTGAGCTAATAATGCACTAATTTGTGGGAATCATGTCACTCCACTAGTGGATATTCCATCAACAGGATGAAGATGGAACAGTACTGAACACCAGTTAGTGTGAAGGATAAAATTTTAAGGCATCCATGCAAACAGACTGTGGAAAACAAGAACAGAAAAAACAAATAGCTGCAGCGAGGCAAGGGAGGGAGAGATGGGAGGTAAAGAAAGACAGGATGGAAAGCAGGAAAGGTGGGAACAAGATGGAAACAGATAGCACAGAATTATATACCAAAGTGATGGAAATGGTTGACATGTTAGGCGGAGGAATATACTGATAATGGCATTCCCTAGGAAAGAAAATGGAGGGAAGAAATGCCCATAGGGGATGTGTAGAAATAAATGGCATTAAAAAACAATAACAACAACAGATATGGGCAGCAAAACAGTGTAGACTACACATAGAGAATTTTAAGGTGGGAGGAGGGATCTAAGATGAAATGTGGTAATGGACATGGTTGTATAATCAGTGGACAACACATAAGCAGCTACCCACAAAAGTAAGTTCTCTTACCTGTGTGACCTTCCTGCAACCAGGGTTTTATGTATATGGAATACAATTAATTTGTTATAATATGTTATCATACAGCAACACTTCATAGCTTTAAACTGACAGCCACCATTTGCAGACATTCCAAGGTATTGTAGTTGCCCATGTATTGCATTATATGCAGTAAGCACTCCTCTTGCTGGCTGAACAATGCTTAAATTAGGTTTCCAGGCACTCCTAGAATCATCCTCTCATGCACACACTCCACTCTATTATTTTGCCCCTAAACACTTCAATGACTACATGTAGCTCCACATGTCTCCTAACTGGGAAACACTGTATCAAGTGATGTTAAGCCTCCAAGGAGTTTTAGCTACCCATACCTCTCAACTATATAGATTTTCACAGAATGTTCAGATTTTTACGTTATATTTTTGGTGTGTTTTTCATAAAATTGTGGCTTTCTGGCAAATTAGTGGCAAATCATTAAAGATTGAAGTTAGAAAATAATGACAGACATTTGAGTTTTAAACTTTATACCCTTCAGAAAATTCATGCTAATGCAAAACCTGTTATTCTATCACTTTCTAAGTCTGTAAGAGCAATATTTAAAAAGTGTCCCTATTTGTACCACTTTTTTATGGCTTTGTCCAGATTTCTTATTCTAAGAGGTTGAGAGGTATGGTGGTAGCCCCAAATCACAACAATTCACAAAGCTCAAAACTCAGGTGGATATTCCAGCTTGGGGGGGGGGGCAAAATCTGAGAGGATCAAGTGCTAAAAGGTCTTGTACACTTCAGAATGAAGTTCTCTTTCCCATAACCCAGCAATGCCTTAGCAACATCTGGAAAAAGTGACTTGAGTATAGCAAAGGCAGATGGCATTTCATCAGGTTTGAGGAATGCCAGCACTATTAAATATTTCAAATGAAGCTGTAAGGTGGTGTCTTATCCATACAATGAATACATTCTTTGCTGTTGGATCCACTTCCATAGACACACACACACACACACACACACACACACACACACACACACACACACACACACACACACACACACACACTTAGGAGAAGTGGAAAAGGCAATCCTTTGACTGCGTGCATGGAAAGGTTGCTTGCACATTGCAGACAGCAGCATTTTTGAAATCTCATCTTAAGAATTTTGTATTGCAGGCAGCAGGTACAGACTGTTAAAGATGGTACAGGAGAAGATGGAGGGAGGGAGGGAGGGAGGCAGTATTGCTGCACAGAGAGGCTGGCTTGACACAGTACTGGGTGGCCCAAAGTCCTCTATGTTTGCATCATTCAGAAGAGCACTGTGAGTGATTAGGCACGAGATCAGCATCTCATTAGGTGAGTTAGCACACCACCACTCAAGCTGGAACTAGACTTTCACATACTCTGGCCTCGTTTCATGGCTTTGGGCTGCACTTAGGCTTCAGTAATGACCTGCCTCACACCAGCATGTCATCCCCCATGCCTCTCCTGAAGAAGGATGAGCAGGCGTAGCCTCATCATTTCAACTTCCTCTACCAGCTCTTTGAAGTGTTTGAGATGTTAATTAAAATCAGCCTGCCTGGATAAAGATATAATCCATCTACACCAGCAGAGCTGGCTTTCTTTGCAAGACTTTTGGATTTTGGCACATAGTTTTTGATTCAACAAGGCCTGATAGGTTCATAGGTAGGTACTAGGCTATCTGCCCGAGGGCATTTTTAAGTCTAGCCAGAGTGTGTCGGCTTTTGCCGCCCCATTGATTACTTAACTGAGCCTCTGTCAAGCAGAGCCAATGAAGTGATCCCAGGGGTGTATTTTCTGTTACCCATTCACTCGTCAAAGCTTCTCTTGAAGAGTGTTAGTGAGGGGCTCTGCCTAATGTAGTTAGGAATTCTGTTCCAAAGCATGGGGAGTCTCTGTGACAGAAATCTATCCCTCCAGTATGTTCTATTTATTGTTGTGGTGAGGTTTAGCTCACTAGAGCATGTGGCTCGCAGTGACTTGGATTTCTTTAGGTGGAGCATGTCCATCAATTCTGAGTTGGACATGGCTTTGCAAGTCAGGCCTTTGAGTAAGCGATATGCCACTGAGTACAGCCGGAGTTTTTTCAGTTGGGCTGCATAGGACATATGTTTGAGGTCAGTAATCCTCTTGGTGAGGTGCTTTTGTGGTCTTTCCAGCTGCTGGAAGTGTCTTATGAGGTACATCCCAAATGGGGCATTGTACTCTATGATGGGTCTGATGAGTGATGAGTAGAGGGGCACTATAACCTCTTTATTTCTAAATGCGAACCCCTTAGTAATTAGATGGGCCACATAGAAGGATGTCCTAACTACTTAGGCAATATGATTGTCAAAGGAGAGATTACTATCTACCTGGGTCCCCAGATCTCTTATTACCTCTTCTGTATTAAGGGGGCTGCCACCTATGTGGCAATTCAAGGGTGTTTTGTTTTTCCCAAACGGGATCACTATGCATTTTTTGGCATTTAGCTTGAGGCCATGACTTTGACACCAGGTGTCTGTCTCAGTAAGGCCTTTTTGAAGGATGTCCTTGTCAGCCGGAGAGTCAATTATGGCTCCCAGTTTGCAGTCCTCGGTGAATTTGGTTAGCCATAGTCCTCCTGTGTTTGCCTGTACTTCTGAGAAATATATGCCGAACAGTAGGGATCCCAGAACTGAGCCTTGCCGGACACCACTTGTGACTGGTTTAAAGTTGGACCTGGAGCCCACTATTCTTACCATGTGAGTTCTGTAAGCCAGTTGGCAACACATCTTGTGACGTAGGGGTTTATGTTCAAGCTGGTGAGTTTTTCTATAATACCTGAGTGAGGAATGGTGTCAAATGCCTTGGCGAGATCAAGGTAGGCTGTGTGAACCACCTTTCCCTCGTCTATGGCCTTGGTGACTGTCTCAAAGAAGTCAACCAGGTTTAGTAGGCATGATCTGCCCTTAACAAAGCCAAACTGGGTCGGGTCAAGTGTTTGGAGGTTCCCGATGTCTTTGTTAATGAGTTACATGATGATGCACTCCATAACCTTGCAGACCAGGATAGTCAGGCTTATGGGGTGATAGTTACCAGGGTCAGTTGTGGCCCCTCCTTTGTGGAGTGGAATAACCATTGCTGTGTGCCATTCTATGGGCATGTAGCCTGTGGAGAGGCTGAGGTTGAACAGCGTGTTTAGGTGAGGGGTTAGTTCGTTCTGTAATTCATGCAAGATGCAGCCTGGGACACCATCTGGCTCCATTGATGCTGTGTTTTTGGCTTTTGAAAGGGCTGTTTTCACCTGTGCTTCTGTGATTTCTGGGACACTACACTTTTCTGGCATAGTTGTGGGCCCTTTTGAAGGTGAGAGGGAGGTGAAGTCTGCACTGAATCTATCTGCCAGGATATTGGCAATATCAGTAGGTTCAGTATATTTTGTGCTATTTTGCACTAGCTCAGAGCATATCTGCAAGTTGCCACTTAGATTCTTGACATAGCTAAAGAAGGCTTTGTGGTTATCTTTCAAATCCTTGGCTATTTTTCTTTTGAAGTTAGCCTTGGATGATTTTATGAGGGACCTTAGTTTCTTACTGATACTGATCAGGGATGTCTTTCCTTCTTGGGATTTGCTTTTTTTCTGAACTAGTTTCCTCCTTCTTTTGGATAACCTGTTTATGGCAGGGGTCCACCAGACTGGTTTCCTTCTGTTAGGGGAGTGAGTCTTGGTCTTGCTAGGGATGGCATGATCCATGCATCCTTGTAGGTTCTCATAAAGTGCAATTGTAAAGGATTCTGCATCTTGGGTAGTGTTATCCTTTAGTGTGGGGGCTGTGAAACTTACCACCTCTGCCTTAAGTAAGGTGAAGTTTGCTTTAGAAAAGTTTTGCACTGTGGTTTCCTTGGTTGGGGGTGGTGGTGGGGTGTGGACATCCAGGGTGATGAGTTTATGGTCTGATCTAACCAGTGATGGGTTGAACTCTGCTATGGAACACCTGTCGCCCATGTTGGTGATGACCAGGTCCAATATGTTGTGGGCTCTAGTAGGGGAGTTTACCAGCTGATCCAGGGCATTTGAGTTGATAAATTCCAGGAAGTGCTGAGCCTGGGAGTTTGTACTCAAGTAGTTTTCCCAGTTAATGGTAGAGTAATTGAAATCACCCAATATCAGGGTGTTTGGTAGGACCTTCATGTTTTCCAGTGTCTCCAGAAAGGTGGAGTGGTGATCCTGGGTCATGGAGGGTGATCTGTAGCAGGCCACAATTTGCATTACAGATTTGCCAGATGTTAGTTGCACATGGATGATCTCAGAGGTATCATGCTGTGCCACTGACCTGGAGGTGTGAGTATCCTTGATGAATATGGATACACCCCCTCCTTTCGTGTTTCGGTCCGTATTCTGTTGCCGAAATGTGTGGTATGGGTTGTAGCCCAGTAGTGCTTGGGTACTCTATGGAGCCTTGAACCAGGTTTCAGTTGCTGCACAGATGTCGACGTTCTCCATACTTAGGAGTGCTTTGAGTGCATGCATTTTGAGATTTAAACTCCTGGCGTTGAGTAGCATAACCCTCATTTTTTTACTTGTGCTGTTTATGATGGTGGGTTTGAATTTTGAGCCTTGCCTAAAAAAGGCACTGTGGGGGCAGCAAGAGCCTTGGCCAGTATTCAAAAGCCAAGGGGTGACAGGTGCAAGCTGTCTCTTGTGAAGCAACGCGGCTTGTCGAGCATGTCATCCCAGGTTGACAGACACTGGATCCCCTTTGAATGACACCAGAAGCTTAGCCAATTGTTGAAATTGATCATTTTTTCTTTATACTGAGATATTATTCTTGGTGAGGGCAGGATGCTACTCAGGGTCAGGGTCACACCCGCCTGGGCTACATGATCAGAGAGCTCTTCCATGTCTCTTTTCATGTAGTCCAGGGAGGTACATCTCAGGTCATTCACACCAACATGAACAATGACAGAGTCATATTTGTACTTGTTCTGGAGTGACCTGAGTGCTTGTGTTATGCGGCAGATTCTGGCACCCGATAGGCAGCTAACAGTAACCTTCTCCTTGTCCAGCCTAGTGAGTGGGGCGTCAGTGTGCCTGACTATTGAGTCACCTATTACTAGTGTGTTATGTATGTTATTTCACCTTAAGGGCTGTGATTGTGCGGCAAATTGATTTTGTGTTTTATGTGTTGTCTGGTTTGTGACGGGAGGTGCAGGTTTTGTGGGCATCTGCTTTGGAGCTCTCTGATGCTTTTGCAGGTCTTTATTTAGAGCCTCCAAGTATGAATTTGTGTATTTATGTGTATTTTTTGCCAGTGCTGGTTTAGTAGGTCTATGTGAGGCTGGAGGTGTGGTGCAAGTGTTAATCTTCTCCTCATGACTGTCTGCTCCAGTCTTGAGTGGAGAGACCTTAGCCTCCAGTTTGGCTGTATAATTGCATCTCTTGCATATGTTAGTGTTTTGTGGTAGGAGAAGAGGGCTGTCTGTGTACATGAGGCAGTTGTAACATTGTCTCAGGATACCCAGATTCACCAGCCATTGGCACTGTTTACTATCAACATCTAAAATTGTGAGACAATGAATGCTAATGATGCATGGTGCTAAACAGCAATATATGGTAGCCAGTATATCATAGAAGTCTGTAGTATTCTGATATGCTTAAATATATGAGAGTATCACTACATGGAGAAATAATGTGGCTGCCTGATACCATTGTATGCTCACTTATTTTATGTCACATCAGTTGTACTGTATCACTTTTTCAGTCTGCATTCAATATGAACATGACTGCAGGGCTCCTGCATGTGTTTGTTGAAGTTGAAGACATATATGGAAGAAACTACCTGTATAATATGATGTTTACATTTGTGAGGCTTCCTTTGGAAACTACTGTATCTAGATGGCAATGTTTCCACTGTAATACTTGTGGACAACTTTTGTGGTGCTTCTGCATGTTTCCACCCATGTATGTTGTGGGTCTATATTATAGGAGTGAAAACTGACAAGACCGAATATGGCTTGAGCGACACATAGTGAGCGAATGTCCGTTATATCGAAACACACAAAACAATTAACACAGGAAAACTTTCAGAAACTGTTTTATGCAGGGGGGCAAGCCCCACTGCACCTCCCACACCCGTTACTTAAATATACCAACACCGAGATTGCACTCCATTGAAGTAAAGGGAAGAATTCCCTACGGCGATCTCTGTTCACTTTTCCGATATTCTTGATATTCGCTCAGTATGTGTTGCTCAAGCTGTATTCGCTCTTGTCAGTTTTCGTTCCTCTAATATAGATCCGTATGTTGTCCATAGGTATGTTGTGCTCTTAGCATAGAAACCTGTTTGCTGTCCACAACTGACCATGACAGTATGCTTCATACCCACCCTATCCACAAGTAGTTGCATATCTCGGTGGCTTTATAGGAAAAGGAATCACTGTATGTTCATTTAGAATGTGTATGTGTGTATATGTGTATATATATATATATATATATATATATATATATATATATATATATATATATATATATATTTATATACACACACACACACACACACACACACACACACACACACACACACACACACACACACATGTAAGGCCATTTACATTCCAAAATAGTATGGATGGAGCAGCCGTTAACGTTTTTATACATGACAGTATTTTGAATGTTTCAAACTTTTGCCATACATATGTACAGTGTTTAGCAGGGTGATCTTTTGTATAGCTGTTTTGTGTCACATTTCTAAAGACACTTTTGCTTTAATGAAAACCAACAGACCAAAAACTGAAATATATTTTCAGAACCCACCCATACCCTTTTAACTTAGAACAAAGGAGCAAAACTGTAAATTTTTAACAAATA
>NC_056745.1:1361998874-1362013874 GCF_019279795.1 Protopterus annectens
AAAGTTTGGTGAGTGGTTTTCAATAAAGGTTTTCCCCCAGATTGTTTTAATAGTTGTACTAGAGCCCATTTGTATCAATAATATTATTGAGCTGTTTGTATCTGTTTGCTTAATAATTGCCATTATTTCATAATATAGGTGATAAATTTCATAAACACTCCAGTTCCATCAACTGCTGTGTGATTACACACAGAGAATTGTTTAGCTATTGTGCACTTATGTTATAGTACACAATGCATAGTAATGAAAGCATTTACCTCATGGGTGTTTTCCAAAATTCTGTGGGCTATATTGGCTCAAATTACACATATAGCATGTTTACTTGTAATATAGTAATACTGGATGATTAAGTATACCTGGAGCCCTAAAAGTCTACAGGGTGCAGTGGGATACATTTGTAATGTCAAACAGCTGAAATGCCGAATGAAGTTGCAAGGAACACATGTCAAAAACAGGAATTCCATGAGATTGCAGGACAGCAGGGTCTGAGAATTTGCTCTTTCCCCATTGTAGGGCAATCTCAGAGTTGGTATGTATAGTTAGCTGTGAGCCTGGGGGGGGGGGGGGGGGGGGAGGAAACCCTGCCTAGAATGTGTGCTGAGTTTTTCAGCAGTTAGAGGTTCAATGTTTTATTTTCGTTGTAATGTAATTCAACACTTTAGCCATTCAACATTACAAATGTATTCCAATGCAGTATTGCATAGTGCAGACTAGAACTGCATAATCCTTTATTCTCTGTAGACCATGTGTTGCCATATTGTTACTTTAGTTGCACCAGTCTGTATAATCACATGCCACGTGTGCAACATTTTCTAAGTGCCACTGATTCATTTGAGCTTCTTGCTGGAACACAGTTTGGACACCATAGTGCCAGCATTTGCATTTCTGTGTATGTTATAAATTATGCCAGAATCAGGCTTAGAGAGGCACCAGGTGACTAAGGGGACATAAGAGGGGAACTCTTTATTTCATCCTCTGACTGCAGCTGGACAGCTGCCACTTGTCTGGGGCTGTGCTGCATGGCATGGGAAGCTGTAATATTCAGGAGAGCCACGGTCAGTAGCTTAGTACACAGCTAGGTAATCTTTGAAACAGTTAACACCACAACTGCAATGATCTGCAGTGACTGTGATATCAGTGCCTCACAGATCTCAAAAAGCATGTTACAAGGAGGCCACAGATCCTTTTGGCAGCATCTGTCTGTTAATGTACAACTGTATTCCATTTTATTGCGTTTTCCTGTTCCATTTCATAGCAAAGACGTTCATTATAGTTTACATTATTTGAGTGACTATTTCTTTTTTCGTATTTTTTTCTGGTTTGGTTTCAGTATTGTGTTGCTGCTATGATAATGTATGCTCAGCTGTTTTCTCTAAAGGAGGTCATGGTATGAGTAGATTGTAGTGTAGGTGCGGTTAATCACCTTGAGTGGGGTATTGCATACTTTCACTTGTGCTGATCTTCTTGGGTGTACCTGTCCACTGTGTTTAGGATGGAGATAATTATATGTGACACAGCTGGATTATCAATAAGATTTTAAACACACCATACCATCTGTATTACCCTATACACTGGCAAAGCCAAGAATGTGTTACACTGCTTTTGCTGCTGTGTGCAATAGAGCATGTTATGTTAAATGTAGTCTACCGGACTGTATCTGAGTACCGGTGTCACATGTGATTTCTGCCCTCATGATAATTGTATTGCAGTAATGTGTACCATCAAGCATCAAGTGTCATTTTTTGTAGTCATACTAGTATAGTTATAAGGTGTGTGTACTAGGCAGGCACTGCTATTCACAATCACTGTCTGTCTAGACATAAGCTTCTTGTTTATAGTTCTGTTTTCTAGATGAGGCCACAAAGAGATATGATTGTGCTGTATAGCCAGTGTGTATACCATCAGTAATACATGAATTGCTCCCAATTGTCCCCAAATGTGTCAGCCTCTCATACATTTTCTTTGTATGTGTTTCATATTCATGTTTCATTAGTGTGAATTTCTAAAGTCACCTTGCAGTAAAGCCATCAAGCAGTTCAGATGGTGAGAAGTTTGAGGAGCAGGATGCATCAGCCCCTGAAGCTGGGCTTGATGACACAGGTACAATGGATGGCTCATGACAAGCATGTGCCATACCGGTAGCTGTGTTTGTGTTTTTGTTATATCCTCATTGCGGGCACACTGCATATTCAGGTTATAATAAACTGAAACATTTCTGCAAATCAGATTATAGCCTCTTACGAGTTGGTATAAATAGCTTCACTGCACCTCTCCCCTCAGATGGAACTGGCAGCTATGCCAAGTTCTACACCAGTGCTTTATACAAACACCTGTATAACTGCATTGACTCATCCTTGCCTGATAGGACCAAAACAAGCCCTTCAAGGAAGAGCAAACCTGCCTGGTGGATAACTGGCATTAACAGGCTTTAAAATAAGGGGAAGAAATTGCTGTCTAAGAGAAAGAGGGAGCGAGCTCTAAAATGGAAACATTCCCTCCTCTGCTTAAACAAGCAAATAAGACTTCTTGTGAAGTCCTCCAAAGCAAACTATGAATCCAAATTAGCTTCCTCAACTAAGGACCACCATAAGACATTCTTTATTTACATCCGTGACCTAAAAGGAAAGGCCCAGATTTGTACCGAACTGGTAGTTAATGATACCACATATACTGATCCTGTGGACATAGATAACCTGTTGGCTGACAGGTTCTGTGAAAACTTCACTCTGCTGTCCCAGCCACACATACCCCATGACATCCCTACCACCTGTCCCCTAACTTGTATCTCTAAAAAGCAGGTCATAAACACCCTCTCTGAGGCCAAAAACACAGCATCTATGGAACCTGATAACATCCCAGGCTGCATCCTACATTGGGCTCCAACAAGAACAGGCAACACCATTGGGTACTCTTTTCAATCATAGTCTAAGCACCGGCTTCATCCCAGCTTAATGGAAAATGGCCACCATTATTCCCTTGCACAAAGGTGATGCTTTCACTGTCCCTGGGAACTATAGACCTATTAGCCTGACTAGCCTTATCTGCAAAGCCAAGGAACAGATCATCATGGATCTTCTCAACAAAGATATAGGTAATCTCCAAACACTTGACCCTACTCAGTTTGGATTTTTCAAAGGGAGATCATGCCTGTTAAACCTGGTGGACTTCTTTGAGACAGTCACCAAGGCCCTGGACAAGGGGAAATCTGTGCAAACAGCCTACCTAGACTTAGCCAAGGCTTTTGACACTATCCCCCACTCAGGCATCATTGGCAAACTCACCCAGCTAAGTATCAACCCTTATATTGTTAGATGGGTCACTAACTGGCTCACTGATAGAACTCATATAGTCAAAATAGGGGAATCCACCTCCAGCAGCAGACCTGTAACCAGTGGTATTCCACAGGGATCAGTGATAGGAGCGGTCATGGAATCTCCAAATGATGTCAACATCCTACAAGAGGGTCTTACGCAAGCAAATGATTGGTGCCAAAGTCATGGTCGTAAACGTAATGCAAAAAAAACGTATTATCGTCCCTTTCGGTAAGAGCAATGTTCCTGCTTACTACCACATCAATAGCAACAGCCTAAGTATGCACTCAGTGGTGAGAGCCCTGGGCACACAGGTTGACAGCAACCTTACCTTTGATCACCATGTCTTCACAGTGGTAAGAAGGGCATTCTGCATTGCTCAACGCATAAGTAAGGGCATTGCCTCCAGAAAAAAAAGAAGTTATAACCTCCCTTTACTCTTTCTTCATCAGGCCAATAATTAAGTACAATGCCCCTTTTGGTATGTACCTTTCCAAGCACCTGCAGCAATTGGAGAGACCACAAAGGTTTCTCACAATAAAAATTCAAGGTCTTCAGCATCTGTCATATGTGGATAATCTGAAATCACTGTCACTTTATTCTGTTTCATACAAACTACTCAGAGGCAGTCTCTGCCTTGCTTTATTGGAAATGCTGCATATCTGCAAGTCAAATAGTACACGGGTTACTTGCTGTAAAGACCTTAACCTGGTATGTGACATTAATAGAACCTGCTGGAGGGACAGATTTGTCTCCCAGAAGTTACCACGCCTTTGGAACAGACTCCTACTTCGTGTCAAACAGAGCACCTCATTGGCCCTCTTCAAGCGCAATCTGGACAATTGGATGGGTAATCGTAATTTCACCTTGGGGTTCCACCTGTGTCCCTCTTGGACAGGGGCAATAGGTGCTGATCATAGAAATAAGAGTAGAACTTGGCTAGGCTTGTAAGGGCCCTAGGACCATTAGCCAAGTATGTTCCTATGATCCTATGATCCTATAATCAGATGACATAGATCAAGTCTTGTGCACACAAGAGTGTACTGGTTCCCAATTAGTACAGCGATCAGCAATTGGCAAGTACTCTTATAGCCTTACAGGATGTCATACTCACCTACACAGAGTAACTAGTGGGATATACTGGTTGCAGTTGATGTTACATCATCACACTGATATATTAGCCTGCTTATCTTCAATATTTAAGGAGGTCTCAGATGCCCACATGGTCATGAAGATTCCAACTCCCAGGCACCTTCTGCTACAACTCCTGAGATTATCTGCTCCAAGACTAAGTGTATCATGCTTATGCAATACTTAAGTGTCGCTACAACCATTGTAAGTATGTGTGCCCAAGTTTGTTTCAATCCTTTCTAAGTGCATTGTAGTGTTTTATCCCTAACTTCAAAATTTGTAACTTGCTTTGATAGCCTGCATAGGTGGACAGCACAGCTGTATTGTATGCCATTTGTAGCAGGCTTGTCTCATTCAAAAAATGTGTAATATGCTCTGTCAGTACAAGTGGATGGATCCCTATCAGATGATTGAGTTTTCATAAACTCGAAATTCATATGGTCTAGACCATATGATCAAGTTTCCAAAAACTTGAACATCCAAAAACTAAACAAACCAACAAAATTATAAGTCTTTTTTACATTTTTGCAGGGGGGGCAACCCCCCTGCACCCCTCATGTGTGGGCTGCACTTCCCACACCCCTGAAAATTAAATATACCAACTCTGAGATTGCACCACAGGGAGGAAAATGGTAAATTTCCCATTCTGCAATGTACTACGATCTCCATTCAAAATCTTTGAGCAAATGAGTGATAGCTATGCTCTCACATGTTATACACTGCATATTGATGACATAAAAATATGATTGCATATTTATCTGTTCTTTCTGGTTTCTCTGGTTTGTATTTTCTTTGCCATGCTAATTGCCTGTCCCATTTCTCTCATAGCGAGCTATTGGTGTGCAGGTGTTATTTGTTCCATGTGCACTCTGCAATTACTGGGCATATAAATATGTATACACTGATGTTGGTCTGCGTCCATTATTTCTCTAAATCTGGTATTAAATTACACAACTGTTTGTGTTAAAACTGCATGCCATTTTCTGTTGCATAATCCCGTTGCGTAACACACAAGCAATAATGCCCAACAGGGTGTGTTACTGTGTAAATAACATTCGCCCAGGGGTCTTCTGACGCTGAAAGGGTTTTATTTACACAGTTACACACACTCTGGAGCGCATTATTGTGCTTAGATAATGGGCTGTCAGTAAAACTGTTGTGTTTTACTTATTTATTTTTTATTACCATATTATTATTTTTTATATATTTGATGTAAAATAGTTCCTCTGTCTAATGTTTCAAACTTGTTGTGGTATATGTAAATTTTGTTGGAGAAAAACATTTACATCCAAAATATAAGATTTTCAAAAAATGTCCAGATATTTATCTCATCATTTGGTCCCTTATTCATCAAATTTGTGGTTTATTGGCAATCATTGGAGATTGAAGTCAATAAATAGGCATACATTTGTGTTTCAGACAGTATTTCCTTCAGAAAATGCATGCTAAAACAATTTTTTTTATTCTAGCGATTTTCTAATTTTATATCAGCAATGTTTAAAATCTGTTCCTATTTTTTAGCCTTTGTTCCTACCATACCTGTCTACCTCTAAGCCCAAGAAATCTGGACAAGTTACAAAATAACGAAGGAGCAAAGGACTAAAGTTTGGGACAGATTTTAAATATTGCTCTTATAAACATAGAAAGTTGCTAGAATAACAAGATTTGTGTTGGCATGCATTTTCTAAAAGATATGAAGTCTAAAATTCAAATGTATGTCACCATTAATGACTTTAATGCTGTATGATTTGCCAACAATCAGATAAATAGTAGGCAAAAATCTGGACAGTCTGTAAAAATCTGGACAGTTAAAAGGTATGGTCCTCCCTTTATTTTAGGCTTTATCCAGATTTAAGAGGTTGAGACGTATGCATACCTCTTAACTGCTGCTGTTACTGGTCGAAAGCTCTCTTTTTCACTCTCTCTGACTCTCACACACATGCACACACTTTCACTTTCATGCATGCAAGCGTGCATACACTCACACATGCAGACAGAAACTCATACACACACACTCACACACACACACATACACACACACACACACACACACACACACACACACACACACACACACACTCACACACACTCACACACACACACACACACACACACACACACACACACACACACACTTTTATTTATTTCTGCTTAGCGACTGTAAATTAATGCCTCGATCAGTCTCCCTCTCACTTTCATGCACACATACACACACACACACACACACACACACACACACACACACACACACACACACACACTTTTATTTATTTCTGCTTAGCGACTGTAAAATAATGACTCGATCAGCCTCCCTCTCACTTTCATGCACACATACACTCACACACACAGACATACACACATACTCTTTTTTTTTAAATATTCTCCATTTATTTTAATTATATTCTCACTAAACAGCAAAAGCGCTAAATAATGGCAACCATTAGCTTCCTTACCTTAATATTCTGCCATGAAGTGGCGGATTCATTTTTCAGCGGGAATTACCTGTACATTAACACCATGCTGGAGAATGTTCATTCTCCAGTCAGGGTGCCAATGAATGGCTTGCCCATTCTCTAAGTTTGTGTGTCACATTTTGCTGTGCAGTCCATTACTGTGTTGATCCTGTAGTGTTGTGAATGAATCAATCCATTTGTAATGATTTTTTCAACATGCTGTATTTTTGCCTGCTATCCTGCTCAACATATTCACAAAATTTACAATTCTGCATTCTAGTGGCAATGCAATATGCTATCTAGCATTCTAATTTTTTATTTTCTGTCTTATCACTCTTCTTTATTCTACCCTATTTGTCTTTTTTTCAACTTGATATCAGTAGTAGATTAACATATGGTATAGCATCATTTTAACAATAGTGTGGCACTGCATTGCATTTACAGCATATCTTAACATACATCTAATGTCTTATTATTCTATACTGTCTTGCCCCATTTCATAGTTTTGGGTTATGCCTGTTTCATCCCTGCTGTTCATCTTACTGCCCCATTATATACTGGGTTCTTGCTAAAGTATGAGGACTGTAAATATGACAGAAAGTGCAAATATGATCACACACACACACACACACATATATGTATATATATATATATATATATATATATATATATATATATATATATATATATATATATATATATACGTGTGTGTGTGTGTGTGTGTGTGTGTGTGTGTGTGTGTGTGTGTGTGTGTGTGTGTATTAAATCCAAGTGTGAGTCCTTAGAGTATTCCCCTTGATCTTATAGTAAGTACATATTAGCAACAAAGATGCAGGGGCATAGCTACCCACAGCAGGGATGCAAGGGACCCTACAAAAATGGTTTAATAGCATTACCATAACTTTCAAAATGCACAGCTTTAAATGACAATTGACCTTTTGTTTTCACATTTGTGGGACACAGAGCTATGGATAGAGCTATGGATTTCACACTTCCAATAGACAGTTTTATAGATTT
This sequence comes from Protopterus annectens, assembly GCF_019279795.1. Taxonomy (NCBI): domain Eukaryota; kingdom Metazoa; phylum Chordata; order Ceratodontiformes; family Protopteridae; genus Protopterus; species Protopterus annectens. The sequence continues at coordinate 1,362,006,787 of NC_056745.1, forward strand.
GCATATTAAGTTACATAGTACGACTTTTTGGCAATGTTTTCTGCTTGCCCGATTCTGATTCAGATCATTATGAATCAAATCTATTATTTTTTTCTGTTCATCTTATATCATTTCCACTTTGTAGATGCTATTATTTTTTTCTTTTCTTCCTGTATCATTTTCTATTTTGTGTTAGCTATTATTATTATTTTTTAGTTCTCCCTATGTCATTTCACACTTTGAAATTTTTACTATTTCCAAAGTCATAAGTGACATATATGAATGAGCAAACACTATTCCACAAGATATTATAATATATATATATATATATATATATATATATATATATATATATATATATATATATGCACACACACACACACACACTCACACACACACACACACATATATATAAAACTCTGGAAAAGCATATTCCACCAGTCAAACAAGCTTTGAGAAGGTAGAAAAGAAATAAAACACATATAAAAGCCCAACAAAAAAAAAAATCACAAAATTTTATTTAGTAGTCTTTTCCCTTTAATATCAGACTTAATCAGAAAAATACATTCAATACTTAAGCTTATCTAATTGCAAACAACCAATGTGTTACAAGTATCAGACTAAAGTGCAGCTAAAATAATGTATTATTTAAGTGCTATACTGATTAAAAATACCCTACTGTTTAAAATGTTATCTTAAAGCCCCTTAAATTTGTCTGTAAGCTTGGGATACATTAAAACCTTAAAGTGGTTGTAACTTTCAAATGCTCTTAATGTTGATGTAGTCATTTTGTCCTGGGGGATTCCATGCACACAATAAAAGCTGTCAATCCAGTTCCTTATATTCTAGGACACAGCCAAAGCAATCACCCCAGGGTCGTAAAACGACATAATCCACTGCAATAATATCAATTTATTAAAAGTTAGATACAATTTATTGTGCTTGAAAAGCAAATTTGTGATACTGCCAGACTTTTTCACATATTGATGTTTATAAATTTACTGTAACAGCCTTCCACTGGTTGCATCCACACAGAAGTTGTTGCAGCCGATATATCTTGCAAAATGCCACACATTTCTACTTCCACAGGTCATGTGTCCATAAAAAACAACTTTTACAGTTGCGACTTAACATTAAGCTGGACTTTCATCAATGAATCTACAATAGCTGTCTGTCCTGCATTTATACATGTGATTCCATTTATGCCAGTCCAGTAGCAGTGCTTTTTTTATTTCTCATGACTGTCCTTGAAATTCGGTCCCCTGTTAACGAAACACTTTGGTCTACTACCTAAAATCCTAAATACTCATTATCTGATTGTCCAACTGTCATGAACAATTTCTTCAAAAATTGGTAGAATCAAAATTATAGTTGATGCCAGTAGCATTTCTGAAATCAGCATTAATAGTCACACTGGGTGTATATGTGTCTGATGCTGTTTAATATGGGGTTATAAAGAGACAATTAAAATAAGAGTGTTAACATCCTAAACACCTTTATTGAGGCATTCTAAATTGCAACTCTTATTAAATAATTGCAGATGCAACTACTTCACATTCAAACATGAAAATTGTTTCTTTTTCAAACATTCTGAATGCCCATTTTGAAAATGTATGTGCTACTTAAACTTGACTTTCTAATTTTTTTTAACTAAAACCTCATGTAATATAATAAAAAAATTATAAAAATCTATTTCTAGATATGTACAGCTTTCTTTGGACAGCATGTAAGTAAAGTCATAAGAAATTATTGATCCCCCCACAGACACAAAAAATATAAAATGTTTAAACTGAATCTCACCTCCTATACTAACAATAAATACACTGTTAATAAAACACACATTCATTTTAATTAAATTAAAAGCTGCGTTTGAATGAATAAATAAGACTTCTTTCCCATTCTGCTAGAACCAGGTTAGCAAAAAACAGGGAAAGCACTCCCCAGTGCAACTCCTTCTTTTGTTGGATGTACTGGCCCTGAAATACAAAAACAAATGTTTGCTTAAACTGTTTCAAATTAAACTCAAACTAAATTAATTTCTGAATTATTAAAATAATTTGCTTGTGAACCAAAAACTATCCTGACCATCACTATTCAAATTTGTTGTGAAATGCATATAAACAAAATTTTAAATATATATATATATATATATATATATATATATATATATATATATATATATATATATATATATATATATATATATATATATATATAGGTCTACCTGAAAAGGACGAAGGTGCAGAACACCCCGACACTGGAAGATCGACAACGGAGAAGACCGACAGTTGAGAATCTCGACGCTAAGAACACCGACATGTTAAAGTAAGTGTGCGATAGGGACGGACGTTAGGGTCAGGGTGTGGGTAAGGTAAGTGTATGATAGTGACTGATGTTAGGGTAGGGTGCGGGTCAGGTAAGTGTGCAATAGTGACGGACTTTAGGTTTAGGGGCAGGTTAAGTGAGTTAGGGTTAGGGTGCTGGTAAGATAAGTGTGCGATAGTGACGGACTTGAGGGTTAGGGGCAGATTAAGTGAGTTAGGGTTAGGGTACGGGTAAGGTAAGTGTGCGATAGTGACAGAGTTAAGGGTTAGGGGCAGATTAAGTGAGTTAGGGTTAGGGTGCGGGTAAGGTAAGTGTGCGATAGTGACGGACCTTAGGGTTACAGTTTGGGTTAAGGTTAATGCATAGATAGTTGTGTATGTAAGGTTTAGTGTAGGTTTGTAAGGTTTTTGGTGTGCTTGTGTTGTGTGTGTGTTTTTCGGGAAAGGTATTTGTTTTGTTGATTGTTGGGATTTTGGTTTGTCGGGCATGTGAAGTTTCGTGTTTTTGAGCTTTCTTTTTTTGTCGGTTATTTCATGTTGGTTATTTCCTTGTTAGTGTTTTGGCGTGTCAGTGTTTTCAGGTAGACCTATATATATATATATATATATATATATATATATATATATATATATATATATATATATATATACATTGTTTGTTGACAAGGTAGATGGACCAGTCTGTTGATATTTTTCAGACAAAACCTGGGCTCCATAGAACAGTGCAAATATACAATTATATAAACAGAAAAAAAATTAGCAATATACTCCAGATGAACAAATAAAGTGAAGTAATTATGGCAGATACAATTAGATATACAGTTGCAAATACTGCCTATACAAATAAGCATAGATAAAATAGTTACAGTTTACAATGACAGATGTACCATTTCACTGTAGTCAGTTTAGTGGGATGGTTATCCATTGTCCCTGTTGCACAATTTACTGTGTTTGAAAAGCAAATTAGTGATACTTCAAAGCCTTATCACACATTGATGTTCATAAATTCTCTATGACAGCCTTCTACTGGTTTCATCCACATATAAGTTGTCACAGCAAGTACATTTTGTAACACAATTATACTTCTACAGGTAATGTGTCCATAAAAAAAAAAAAAAAAAGTTTTACAGATGTTTCATTCATAAAATGACTTCTCAAAGCATTTTGAATCTTTAATGGTGGATACTGCCCCAATTTCAGTAGGTAGACTATTCCATGAAGCAAGACCTATACCGGGAAAATGCTTTTTCTTCTATTACTTTTTTGGAGAGTGGTCTAACAAGCATAATATTGTTCTCCTGTCTGAGTCTTGGAGAGTACGCTTGCTCCGTGAACCCTGAGTTGTGTCTCAGTGGAGGGCAGTAGCTAAGTTTTAGGATTTTGAAAAGGAGACAGTTAAATTTAAACTACTCCTCAGGGAAGCACCTAATCAACAACTGGCTTTGATCCGCACAACTCCAGGCTATCCATACTATGCTGTCTCTCACAGTCCTCTAAGTCTACTACTATACTTTGCTTTCTTTCACAGTACTCTATGCCTATCATTACCAACTACCTATATCACCTCTATCTACTTGTATATAATGCTATGATATTGCCAGATATACTACTGATGTGATATGTTTATTTTACAGAAGAAATTCACTGCTGTATATTGTCACTTTGGATACTGTCTAGATATTCCACACATGTCCTTCACGTTACTTTTTATTGCACTGCCATTTCTGTATATATTAATTGCTGTAATGGAGCTTTTACTTTGTTACATTGTAACTATTACTGTAATGGTTAATTTTTATAGTGGAGCTTTTCTCCCCAGGCCTCCACTGAAAATGAGCTTCTGGCCCAGTCGTACTTCCCCGGTAAACAAATGTAAAATAAATAAACTGAAAAAAAGTTCTGTCAGTAACTGGTAGCCAGTGGAAATTTTTAATGAGATTGCTGTGGTATGTTTGAGGATTTGTCAGTTTTCTGAATCTGAATCCTGTGAGTATTGTAAGTGGATTACAGAAGTAACAAAGGAAGGCCAGCTTCAAGCCTGGTAAAATGGCTGCTGGGGAAAGGAGATGCGAAATCTTATAACGGAGTTTAAGATGACTGATAATTTTATCTCTGATATTATGAGTGTGCTCTAAGAAGGTAATAGATTGGTCTAGTATTAGTCTAAGGTATTTGCATTCAAGTGCCTTTGGAATAATATTACCCAGTGAGTTTTGAGTAGGATAATGGGTAACTTAGCTACTGTTTGAGGGGTGGCAAAAACAATCATACTGGTTTTATTAGGACTGAAAAGGAGTTTGTTACAAGTTGTCCATGTATATAGGCTGGAAAAGCTTGTTTGAAGTTGTGCTTGAACATCAATATGGTATTTATTGCCTTTTAGGAGTAAAATATTGTCTGTATAAAGAGTGAGATTTAGTGTTGACATATCTTGCATTAATTCATTAATAAACAGTAAGAAAAGTAGTGACTAAAATACTACCCTTTACCTGACTGCAAATATCATTTAATTTCCTTAGAAAAAGACAGACGTGTGGTACACTGCGGATCAGGGGATTTGCTTTTCTCATCTGTAGTGTGATCTCTGAGTTGTCTGTGTATATATATATATATATATATATATATATATATATATATATACATATACATATATATATATATATATATATAGGTTCATAGGTTCATAGGTTCATACTAGGCTATCTGCCCTAGGGCATTTATAAGCCTAGCCAGAGTATGTTTGGCTTTCGCCACCCATTTTAAATTAATTTTGCTATGCCCTTTTTCGAGGTTAGTATACTGTGCCTCTGTCTAACAGTGACACAGAAGTGATACCCAGGGTAAACCTACGATCTCCCATCCACTCATCAAGATTCCTCTTGAAGAGAGTCAATGAGGGACTCTGCCTAACCTGGACTGGGATTTTATTCCAGAGTGAAGGGAGCCTCTGGGTTATGAATCTGTCCCTCCAGCATGTCCTATTTATTTCAGTGCTGAGGTTCAAGCCTCTCGAGCGTGTAGCTCGATGGGATTTGGATTTTTTGAGGTGCAGCATGTCCCTTAATTCCGGGTTGGACATGGCTTTATACGTCAGGCACAGGTCGCCTATGAGCAGGCGGTATGCCACTGAGTAGAGCTGGAGTTTCTTTAACTGGGCAGCATATGGCATCTGTCTAAGCCCTTTGATCCTCTTGGTGAGGTACTTTTGAGGTCTTTCCAGTTGCTGCAGGTGTTTGGTAAGGTACATCTTGACCAATGGATGGGAGATTGCAGATATACCCCAGGGATTACCTCAGTGTCACTGCTCAACAGAGGCACAGCAAAATAATGGGTATAGTTCCCCATACTAAAGGGGTGGCGTAAGCCACAAAATTATGGGCTAGGCTTGTAAATGCCCTCGGGCAGATAGCCTAGTATGAACCTATGAACCTATGAACCTATGAACCTACATCCCAAAAGGGGCATTGTACTCGATTATGGGCCTGATGAGGGATAAGTAAAGAGGCACAATGACCTCCCCTAATCTAGATGTGAATCCCTTCATGATTAGGTGGGCTATATAAAATGTTTTTCTAACCACTTTGGCCACGTGGTTGTCAAATGAGAGATTGCTATCAACTTGGGTCCCCAGGTCCCTAATTACTTCTTCTGTACATAATGGATTACCACCTATGTGGTAATTTGTGGGCACTTTGTTTTTGCCAAAGGGGATGACTTTACACTTTTTGGCGTTTAGCTTGAGGCCATGGCTCTTGCACCAGTTGTCTGTTTCTATGAGGCCCTTTTGGAGGATGCTTGTGTCGGCTGGAGAGTCGATTATGGCACCCAGTTTGCAGTCATCTGCGAACTTGGTCAGCCACAGTCCTTCTGTGTTGGCCTGTACCTCCGAGAAATATATACCGAACAAGAGAGGTCCCAGGACTGAGCCTTGTGGGACGCCACTTGTAACTGGTTTGGAGTCTGACATGGCTCCAGCAATTCTAACCATGTGGGTTCTGTCCTTGAGCCAGTTTGCAACCCATCTAGTGACATAGGGGTTTATATTTAAGCTGGTGAGCTTATCTATAATGCCCGAGTGGGGTATTGTATCGAAGGCTTTTACGAGGTCCAGGTAGGCTGTGTGGACCACCTTCCCTTCGTTGATGGCCTTGGTGACTGTTTAAAAGAAGTTGACCAGGTTTAAGAGGCAGGATCTGCCCTTAACAAAGCCGAACTGGGTAGGTTCCAGTGTCTGTAGGTCCCCAATATCTTTATTTATGAGGTCCATGATGATCCTTTCCATAGCTTTGCAGACCAAGCTAGTCAGGCTTATGGGGCGATAGTTTCCAGGGTCCATTGAGGCACCACCTTTGTGGAGAAGGACCACTGTTGATGTACGCCACTCTTTGGGTACATATCCTGTAGTAAGGCTGAGATTGAACAGTAGTTTTATGTTTGGGTTTAGCTCTTCTTGGAGTTCATGTAGGACGCAGCCCGGGACACCGTCTGGTCCCATTGATGCTGTGTTTTTTGCTTTGGAGTGGGCGGCTCTTACCTGAGCATCTGAGATGTCAGGGGGGCAGCACTCTGCTGGGATAGATATTTGCCCTTTTGGTGGGGGGGGGGCTGCGCTGAACCTGTCAGCTAGGATGTTGGCAATGTCTGCGGGTTCGGTGTATTTTTTGTCATTTTGGACTAATTCTGAGCATATCTGGGAATTCCCACCCAGGTTCCTAACATAACTAAAGAAAGCCTTGTGATTATCCTTAGTGTCCTGTGCAATTTTTCTCTCAAAGCTGGCCTTAG